>NC_089273.1:33963629-34088629 GCF_963678975.1 Dysidea avara
AAAACATGTAATATAACTTATTAAACCGTTTCTTTACTGGTTATTCACACTTTGCAGAAATAAGATCGAAATACTCTAATAGAGCAGTCACTTACTCTAATACCGCAGTCAGAAAACATTAATATACTCTAATAAAACAACCAGTTCTAGAGCATAATCTTGATTTTGAAAGCATAATTTTGAGCATAATAGGCTTAATTTTTGAGCAATGCTCAAAAGCATAATAGGTAAAATTTTGGGCATAATAAGCCAAAAGAGGGTAAAAAAAAAACCATTGGTAATTTGTAAATGCAGCATATTTTTATGGCTACACCTCATCATTACACATGTCTATGTTTCGCTTAACAGTAAAACCTCTAAACACTGCTAAAAATCAATATATACTACTAGCAGAAAAGTCAAGTACTCTAATAGAACATACATTATTGAACCTTTTAGTATCACAAAGACAAGATAGTATGCTGAAATTGAGCCGCTTTTTCTTAACTTGTACACTATTTTCTTGCAATTGTACCAAACATTCTGCAATGCCAATTGTTTCCGAGTTAAACCTATTTTACTTGTACACTGCATTTAATATCAATGTATATAAATTTCTTAATCAATATGAGTAGCAAAAGTATCTATATGTATACCATCTCCTTAAATTGCAATTGTTCAAAGTAGATGTTTTACAATAAACTAAATATGAGCCAAGAAGTCCACGTAATTGCTCTTCCCAGGTGAAAATAAATTAAAGATTCCTTAAAAGCATAGATTCAGTAATATTGCTGGTTGCAGTTTCATATTTTAGTGTTATTATAGTAGAATTGAATATTAAGCTTCTAGAGGTTGCACTCTGTACCTTTGAAACTTAACTTTCACGTACTATAACCATTTATGCTGTGCCATTTATACATAGTATTACCACTGTGAGAGGATGATTTAAGATAGTTAAAGTAACTCACAATGCTTGTGATCATATATTCAAAAAAATCATTTAAAATTATTACTAAATTCATTTTCAGAAGTCTAATGCAGACTTCACTGTGCATGTACAGTGTATGTCCCCAGAAAGCCTAGATAAAGCATGCCCCACATGCTAGGTGTGCTTTGCACACTGTACTACAGTAGCTAGCCACTAGTTATATCAAACGGATCCCTCTTTCTAAGCCCCCACTATAATATAGATGCTCCTAGCTGAGTGCCTGAGAAATCCTAGATCATAGTGAGTCTACAAGTTTGATCATTGTAGTAGGGACCAGCCTATTATGCTTATTCAACTCCTATTATGCTATGCTGCACTGTTCATAATTTCCCCTATTCTGCTCAATATTATGCTCACTATATCACATTGTGCTCAGTATAACTGTATACAGGAAAACTTTGGTGGAAAACTTAAATTTGGTATAGTACGTTCACGTTGAGCCGAGTCCTGAAAAATAGCTAAAACTTAAAGGTGGATTTTTTTCTCAACAGAGTTAACGTTTCAGCCAACCAGATGATTATTGGTAACAGCAAAGGTGTCAACAACACACACGTATTGTTTGGCTCCATTACAAGTTTGGGAAATGGCTGTAATGGACACTATGCTTATATGGCTTCCCCATAGGAAATGTATTGCAAAAATTTTGATTGGCTGTAAATATTATGTCAAACATTTGAACGACAAGATTTTAAATTATTTTTAGCGGGTCAAGCAGTACTACAAATGAGTGAAATTTCAAGATCGTGTGTAATTGCATCTTTGAGTCATTAAATGTTTTTGAGGATTCAGCTCAATGTGAACATACTATAATTTGCTACAAACTCGCCAAAGTTTAATTTGACAATAACTCGTTGTGCCTCAGAATGCTCAGATTAGCATTTTTATAGCTAAACATTGAGCATTTTTCACCTATAGATTAATACACGTCTAAGGGATATGCACACAACTTGAATTCACCAAAGTTTATTTTTCCAAATGCAATTTTGCTTGTTATTCACCAAAGTTTATTTTTCCAAATGCAATTTTGCTTGTTATTCACCAAAGTTTAGCCCTGCTAAAGTTTGTCTCTATAATGGTATGCTCACTTCATTTCATTGTGCTGAAGTAATAAATATGTTGTACAGTAACTGATGAAAAGTTGTCATTATTAGCTTTAAAACCTGGTAATTCCAGTTACAGTTGTTACCAGTAGATTGCTGAATTTGCAAAATAGTTTTATTGCACTCAAATTAAATAATTCTGTGGGGGGTGCTTGGTTGCTTTATTAGAATGAATGACTGTTGTAATGGAGTACTGTATATTGAATAATTTATACAATGAAATGTTTTGTGTGTTTATTCCACAGACAAAATTTCCTGCATGGAAATTGACATTATTTTGTCCAATATGCTAGACTTATGCTTGATGCTTTCTGGCACCTATCATGCTCTAAATTATGCTGGCATAATAGGCTGGTCCTGTTTTGTGAAAGCTTGTACAATGGAGCTAATGGAACTTTCCATAGTAGTTCACCAATCCCAAGTAATGACCTTATCTCGGTGACATTATGAGAAGTAGGGGCGTTACCAATTGAAGCCACCTTAGATGATGAAGGCTCCAAGCCTTTACTACTAATCACATGGCCAAGGTACTCCACCTTATACATCAAAACTGGCATTTTTCTTTCTTCAACTTCATCTCTGATTCTTGTATATAAGCATGTTAATACTGATTCAAGGTGGTCCAAGTGGTCCTCCATTGTTTTCCCAGTGATCAGTATGTCATTTACCTCAGTGCATACACTAGGCAGCAAATTGTCCATGATACATTGAAATATTGCAGGGGTAGATGAAACCCCAAATCGCAGCTTGTACGCATGAAGTCCCTTTGGGTGTCCATAACAAGATATTGCTGTGACTCTTTGGAAAGAAGGACTTACATTAGTGTATATATACGTAGAAGATCTAACTTCGACATCCTGACAGTGTGACAAACATGTTATCAATGCATGGGAGAGAGTACATTCAATCTTCAACACATCGTTGGCGTTAAGTTTGTAGTCTCCAAATACGTACACAGAACCATCCCTTTTGACATGGGGGTGGCCCATTGTGAGTGTGAGACAGGGGTGATCACATCTTGGTTTCCCAGTCTTTCCAACTCTTGTTCTACTTTCTGTCTCAGTGCATATGGCACTGAATGGGCTTTGAAAAACAGAGGCCTGGCATCAGTGTCCACATATAATTTTTGACATCTTTGACTAATCTCAATCCTGGTTGAAAAACTTCATTACTTTGCTCAAGAATAGGATTTAAAGAGTAACACTCACTAATGCTATTTACTTCTCCCCAATCAAGACACAGCTCAGCAAGCAAGTTTTGGCTAATCAAATTTGGACTAGTTCCGGCCACTACCAGAAGTGGTAGAGTAGCCTTTTTATCATTCTTTTCTACTGTTACTGGCAAGGTTCTAATATCTTCTCCTGTGTATGTGCGAAGGTTGATTCTTGCCAGTTTCAATGGTGGAATTGTTGTGGAGGATTCAGTGTGTTAATACTTGTTTCCCTAACCAATGTAACTGATGCACCAGTGCCTATCTCCATTTGTACCTTGTGTCCATTAATCACCATTGATGTTCTCCATGGCAGGAACATGGGCTGGTACAATACCACTGGGAAAATACATATTTACCATTGCAAGGAAAAGGCTGCACTGGTTGCCCCACTACTATTTTTGTTGGTTCATCGTTGACTGAATTTGCTCCTTGTTGTGCCTTAGATTGGCACACTCTGGATATGTGACCAGTTTTACAATGGCTGTGGAAATGTGCATTTTTGAAATAGTACCTGTAGCTGCATGCTTCCCCTGTCCTCCAGATGGAGACTGTTTTACAGGTTGGGTCAAGTGATCTTTATTTGGAACTAGTGGTGTAGCTATCTTGTGTACTGGAGTTTGTGCGTCAGCCTGGATGGACTGCAGATAAATTTCTGCCAACTCCATTGGTTGTGCTATTTCCTGAGTCTTTGTGAAGGTCAGTGCAAGTAGGCAGTGTTGCATGAGTGTTATTCAGTCTGGCCACAAATTTGCTTCTCGACAAGTCATTTAGAGTGTCACAAAAACCACAAAACTCTGTTAACTTCTGTAACTCTGCCATAAACATGGTGATTGACTCTCCTGGTTAATGCATTTTGGAGCGAAATTTGTATCTTTCCATTATTACAAAAGTGCAAGGATTGAAATATTTATAAATCTTGTCTGCTAGAGCTGCATACTAGATGTCAGTAACTTTCTATGGTGCTACTAAACTGTGAATTAAACTGTATGCGGCTGGTCTGCACATGCTAGGAAGTATCACTCTTTTCTTGTTGTTGGTAGTAACATCGTTAGCAATAAAATACTGCTCCATTCATTCATGTAAGCTGCCCAATTCTCTGTTGCCTAATTGAATTCTCCCACATAATCATATGTTTTGCTAGCCATTGTCCAGTTGACATCATTACCAATGTAATAACTGATTGTATCATTACAAGAGTTGGTAAAGGAATGGAAGCCCAAAATCAGTGAGAAGGTTGGTAAACTGGCTCAAGACTATAGGCAAGCCAGAAACCCAGAGTTGTGGAAGTCTGCTTGAAGATTAACCCCATGAAGGTAGGGCAGAAGCAAAGTTGTTATTCATAAAGACAACTGCACACTTGCCCGGACTATTCTACTAAAAAAAGTGCGGTCATCTACTCCATTGAGGGAAGAGGATAATGGTCAAGGGAGTAGTCAAAGAAGCTTTGTGCCTGTTATTGTTGTGGCAGATGTGAGAATGGTGTACCTCAAAGCAATGAACTAGTGATGGCTTGTCATATAACTTTACTAGATACTACCATGTGATAGGATAACTGGTAACTCTGCTATTCCACTGTCACAGTTTCTAAAAGGTTAATTTTAATTAGTTAAATTGTATTGAATACCATTTGTTCTACAAATTTAGTAGAGCTATGAAGGAGAACCTAAGCTCAACAAATAGTGCTACTGTGCAGTGTATACATGGGGATGCAGTGTTTTGACACTAACATGGAAATAGGTGTGAGTTATTGTGAAGGCAACAGAACCAGACATTGAAGTGGAGTCAGTTTGAGCCAGATAGGTGAATAATGCACAAACTTCTTTAGATGGTGAAAGGTCAAGGAACACAAGGGAAAAAGGTGAATCAACCTTACCGCAGTGATAAACCAGCAGGTGTATACTGGGTAGAGATAGATTAAGTTAATAATATAAATTTTTGTCACGACTATTTGTAGGCAACAATTGAAATACATGAAATTGAAGAATTCACATTCAAAAAAAGCAATAAAAGTTGTTGTGGACATGATTTAGTCCAGAGTACATGTAAACTTATCTCAACATAGACATACAGTGTCAAAGGAAAAGCTGAGAAAGCTTCAGAATGAGGAACGACTTCAACTGGAAATGTTAAACAGGACAATGAACGTAAAGCTAGTTTGATGGTGATTGGTATTGAACATTGTCATGTATGTTCAATTTTGTGTATCGTGAAGTTCCACAGTCCACCACAGGTTTTCTCCAATTGAGTTTTTTGCTTTGAATAGTGGCACAACAGAAACGGTATGTTCAGACTGACTGCTATGCAAGAAAGAGATAGAACCCGATAAAAAAATGTTAGTGTTGCTATATACCTTCCAGTAGGAATAAGTTAGTAGCTCACTATCAATGGGTTACTATGTTCTTCATTGGGTAGGGAGGTGAATTATGTAGGAGGTAGACTTGCTGGACAAGGAGGTCTTTTCTAGATGTGGGACAACATGATGGATCTATCTTCATCCACTTTTGAATCTTTTTTAACTATGTGGTATTTTCTTCCAATTTTGGAATGGAAATAGCTCATTTTACTATATAGTGACCAAAATGTTCCAATATTACTGTAGATGGTTCTGATCATCCAATTTTTGAATAATCTAAACCAAATTTATAACGATCTACGTATAACTGGTCATCCAATATTGCAATAAACTGAACCAAATTTATATCCATCCAAAATTGTATGTAACACTTTTACAACTCAGATCAAGGAAGCTGTATGAGCTACACCTGAATGTAGACCGGGCTACAACTGGGCAATTATTATTATAGACATTAAGGCTAAAATTGATTGTGGGAATTGATTAATACTCACATGATTGGTATGCACTATTTATATTTTGCCATGAAAACCACAAAGATGGAGAGCATTTTGTTATCCTCTCTATCCTACGAGCTGAAAAACATTGAGCTAATGGGAGAACTAGTGCTTTAGCTTATACATTGACCAATCATTTCCACACATTTCTGAATACGGATCACATTCCCATCACAAAGTTATTACTCTGCACAAAGCAACCACTTGACAAGCATGCTTACTTATCAGTAACTCTGTAATTATTTCATAAATGATTCAACAGCACTGATTAAAACACAAAACTAGTGTAACAATAATTTTCTGTGATGTCTCCAGGATTTATCCATTCATCGCAACTGAATGTAACTATGTAGAATGTACTAGCTGCTGATCCATAGACAAAATTTATAGGCATGCTACTATAATACATCTAATGTTTGCACTTATATTGGCTTGGTGAGTCCATTGCCTTGTGCAGGCTATCAGCCTGATACAGATGGGAAGTGTTTGATATTAGTTGTAACACAAGTTATTCAAGCTTTTCCTGAAATGTATGCCCTCCAGCCTCAGGTCTGTTGCCCTAGAGCTGTCGGGCATACATTTCAGGCAAAGCCCTCATGGCCTGTGTTGCATTTATTATATGGTTATTGGTTAACTGAAACTATTGACTATACTAAACCATAATCCTAATGCTAAGGACCGACTACTGTGGGTCCCTACTGTGGGTCCATAACTGGTATACTCTTGCCTCCTAATCTGAATATGCAAGTACATACACGCATCCTCTAATCAGTTTACATGTCTCCCCTAATCAGTATACACGCATTCATACAATGAGAATGACTCAGAATCACACAATTTTGGGTGGGTATAAATTTGGTCAGATGGTGGGTATAAATTTGGTCAGATTATTCCAAATTTGGATGTGAATGTGGTGCTTACTTTTTGGTATCACTGCACCATAATTAATGAATTGAGAAAAGACAATAATAATAGATGAAAATCACGGTCATGAAATTCCCAACACAATAGATCTTTAGTCATGACATGTTATAGGTATAGTATTATCAAGGCACACGGTAGTGTGTCACGCGGCCTAAGAAGCTGGTATGCCACACCATAAGTATATTAACAGGAAGAAAGAAAATGCGATTTTTACACCTATGTAGCTCTATCTGATTGGAACCAAATTTGCTACAGAAGTGCCGGCCATGTAGGGAGTTTACATATCAAATTTGACATTTCCGATATACAAGTGACCAAAATTACATTTTAATGTCTTCGATTTTTTCTTCTTCATCTTGCACACTTTGCAAAATTCGCCATAAAACTAGCAATTACAGACTATTTTTAATAAATGCATACTTTGAATATTTTTAGATTCCAGGTTTGTAAAGGAACATTCCACTAAGCAAGATGTGAAGAAACTTTTCTTATTAACCTTTTTAATCAGTTTATGACTCAAATGTCTGACAATGTAAAGAATTTTCTGTACGGACTTGCCCATTGAAAATATGGCACCACTACAGTTATTGGCTATAACTTGAGTAAACAACAATTTACTATGTGTATGAAATTTTAACTGTAGTGAAATGAACAACTGCACACATTGAAAATGCAATAACAAACCATGTTTTCCCACTATAATACTGTAATGATTGCTATTTGTATACTGCTTTGGTAAATATTGAATCCCTAGTTAGGCACCAATGTAAAGTACAACAATAAAAATGCCTTTATTCATTGTTTTTGATTTCATATCAACTATTAGGTATGCCATGAATCTCATCTTTATATTGAATATTGCACTTTGACCCTTGTATCTTCACCACACAGCCAAATCACCAAATCACTATTATATCACTTTACACACATATTAAGAACTTATTTCGGTAAACTTAGCCACCATAATCACTCCAATGCAACTTCACATGTCACCGGATCTGTGAAAACCCAACACAATCATGCATTTTTCAAATTCCTGTTTATTAAATCTTTATAATCTACTTAGCCAAGTGTACCATCTGACAAAGTTTCAGCATCATAATTATGTCAACAACTTTAGGAGTTACAGCCTTACAAAGTAGGAACAACAGAAAAATTGATTTGTACAGCAAGTATAGGGAAAATAAATTACAGGCACGTACTGTACAAAAATGGTTGTAACTTACCAACGGATTGAGTCTGAGATACGGAGCTACAGTTTTCACCATCATGTTCACAATAAGCAGGGGAACCAATTACTGGGCAAGTTTTTCCTTTACTCACCTGTCTTCATTGCATGAAAAGACAAAATTCACGAAGAAAAATTGATCGTGCACGATCGCTTCGATGTGACATAAACAAATGCTCATAACATCCGTATCCTTAGGTCTACTGCAACAAAACAAAGATTTTCCAACTCCTCTTGAGCAGACAAATAAGATGGTAGCCAGGATTTTATTGTTATTCCCTTCTTTCACTAAAAAAGGGCATTTAAAACATTATGGAATTTTTTCAATAATATACAAGTATTTCACCTAATGTAATCAATGCTTTTTACTGTAAATTTAGGCTTGCACACTTGTGTCAGGTTTTCGCAGATCCGGTCCCATATAATGTGTAAAGTACATTTATATTAAGCAGTAGTGAATGGTATTACCCTTAGATAAGCTGTGGCATAGCGAGAGAGAGGTCTGCTAATGTAGCAAAATCTTTGTCTAAGTAGGCAGTGAAAAACAAACATTTAAGCATTCCTACATGAATATATCTACCAGACACTATTTATACAACAAAATAGATGAGTGTATTGCTAGCAGCAATACCAAAATTAGTAGCCCTAGGCTTATCACAAATACAAAATCATGTTTATAAAACTCAAAACCCACTAATACCCGCAGCAAATAACTACCAAAATACATGTTTATTATCGATAGATAGTTACACAACAACATAAAATTCATGTTACAAGAGTGTACCTCCGGATTCCAGCACAGTTTGTGTCAGAAAAATCAGCAAAATCATGTCCAAATAATAAAACATTATCATAATTTGGATTCAGTTACCGAGACTACTCTATAGGGCTACTGAAACTGGCAGTAAAAGTGCTGGTAAATTAAAGCCATGATTCGTATAATAATAATGGTGCCACTTCTCCCATAGAATAATCTGTACGAAATGATTCTGATTAGAAACGTACTGGGAAAATAATTATGTAAACTTTACTTTATGATATCTTTATGATGACTTCACGGAATTTTATGGGCAAAAGATTAAAGCGTGCATAAGTGACTGCAGATTGAAACCATGGGTATGGATCAAGACACACTGTAGTGTGTCGTGCAACCCAAGAAGCCAGCACGCCACACTGTGAGTATATTATCAAGAAGAAAGAAAATGCGTTGTCACACCCATGTAGCTCTGTGATCCCTTATCTGATTGGAACCAAATTTGCTACACAAGTGCTGGCCAGGTAGGAGAGTCAACATACCAAATTCAAAGAAAATCATTTCAGAAAGTTCTGAGATACGAGCGACCAAAAGGTCATTTTAATTTCTTCGTTTCTTTCTTCTTCATTTCGCACACTTTGCAAATTTCCATATTACATGAATGTATGCTCCAATCAAGCTGAAATTTGGCACACTTAAAGTACTCATTAAGGTGGATTTCAGTACCATCTTCGGTAGAAATCCAATGACATTCACAGAAATTTTACCGATTATTCACGTAAAATAAAGTTGAAGGTCTGTCATGCCCACAGAGTAAACCCCTTGAGGGAATGAGCTGAAAATTGCTATGTAGATGGAGTAACCACTGCAGGAGTGCCTTTTATGGTTTCAAAGAATTGAGATAAAGACCATGGAGATATGACACAAAACCCAACCTGTATCGCAATTACACAATCTGTTTTTATGAAAAACGTAGTGGCTATTGACACCGATCGTTGGAATGGACACCGATTGTTGGTGTCAATAAGCGCCATCAAATGTTATTGACACCGATGATTGGTAGGCATCACTAAAAGCTACTGACACCAATGTCAACCAAAATCAAACACAGTAGTTGTATGAAGTTAAGTTGTTGGTGAGTTCAAGGTGGGCTAGGGCTGGAGGGAGTGAAGACCAACCCTAGCTCGCGTGGAACTCACCAAAAACTTAACTTCATATAGACAGTGAAAGACATCATTATGCTAAACAGGCAGAATTCAATGTTAGCGTTACAGTTAGGGTTGGGTTCTGCCTTGGTTTCTTCTTCACTGGTTTTCTTAAATATAGTATCATTTACAACTCGCCTATGTAAGGTAAAAAAGAACAGAAATTTGTAGCTTGCACTGGTAGTTGATTGGTTAGCATGGTGGATTAGAGCATACTGATGGCCAAGGGTCAGGGATCTACTTTAGTGCAATTTATCTTTTTCTTTTTATCCGACGTTTTTCTCTAAGTTTTTGCTGGCCGGTGTCAATAGCTTAAGATGGCGCTTATTGACACCAAGTAGCTTCAGCCATAAAAAAACTATTAGATTTCACACCTATCAGGCAAACCACTTAGAGTAACGAACTGAAAATCGGTATGTAGTTGGTATAATCATTATAGAAAGTCTTTGCAGTAGTACAGATGAAGCGGATTACAAACTACTTTCAAAAGCAAACTACGTGTAGCAAAAGCGAGATTGAGATACTCTAATAAAAAATTCACCCTAATAGAACATTCAACTGCCAAGATACTCTGGTAGAACAGTCACCATACAGCTATAAATAAATCGTTCTAGCATTTCAGACCATTAAATGTGACCATTTAGGAGATCAATTTGAAACCAATTCACCCTGTAGAAAGTTCAACCACAAATAAATCACCTTGTACAGAGTCACAAACAAATCACCTTGTCTTTGATGCAAATACCAGCTATACAGTATTCAGTATGATGAAAAATTGAGATAGTAACTTACCTAAAGTACTGCCAACCACCATGATATTATGACTATCATTTCCAATAGGATTCTTCACACTACATGTGTATGTTCCAATATTATTTGTACTAAAACTATTGATCATGTAGTCACTACGATAGACTGAAGCAGTGCTAGTCTGACTAATTGTAGTGATATTAGTAGAGGTTGTGATGGTTATACCATCCTTCATCCAGGTGAACGTGTCTGGTGGAGAACCTTCTGATATACATGTTAACGTTAGTGGTGCACCAATAACACCAGAAACACTGGATATTGTAGTGGTAATAACTGGAGCAGCTGTGTGATTAATTGTATTGACAATAAATACAATAACTGTATCAATATTGACTCACTTCTTCCTCTACTATACACTCCCACCCTAATACTCTCATCCATCATACTACTGTTCCTAATAGTACAAGTGTAAACACCTTCTGCAGCTCCATTAGTTAATCCTTCACAATAGTGTACATTTATCACTCCAACAAGATTACTAAGTGTTCCTCCACGTGCTTGAATTACTTGTCCACCAGTGCATTCTCCATTAGTAATTTCTGAGCCATTGAAATACAGTCTACCCAAATCAGCATTGGTTTCATTGTCACTAGGTCCCAATCCAGTTACACAACGGAACAGCAAAGTACTACCATTAATGAGGTTAATAAAAGAGTAATCACTAATTGTATTATTAGTTGTAATTGCATTACTACCAGTACTCTCAGCACTTCCAGTAATAACAATGTCTACAATGTAAGTATGGAGATATGATTAAAAGAAAACAAACGTACTTCACAATATACAGCTCTAGTACTGAGTAGCATGTTACTTAATTCATAATTCCCATAGAGTACTATTTGGCAGTACTGTAAAGTAGAAGTGTAGACTTTATGATTTCACCTAAAACCCAGCCTCATGTTTTCTTAATGATAGTATAGCTTTGCAATTTTGGTTAGACACAATTAAACACAAAAATACTTTCAGAGCTACAACAAACATATACAGTACAAGTACAAGGCTACTTTACATGAATTTTTTTAAAAACTTAACTGAACTGTGCACTGATTATACTGTAACTGACTAATCAGCAAATTCCATTAGTCAGCATGAATAACAATACAAATTATACAGCATATTGTTTTGGCTGCAATTACTTTTGGCATAAACTGTGCATGCGTGTGATTGTCTACTAATATTTACAAGTACACAGAAAATTTGGAATTTTCAACTAGAGTAGGGACTATAGCACACCAATCAAAAGTACTGAAACAAGCTGGAGTAGTGCATAATATTAAACCACAGTAAAATAATAAGAAGTGCTATATCCCTACTGTGCATTTCCATTATGGTATCTTGAGCACAGTAGGGATATAACACTTCTTATTGTTTTGCTGTGATTTAGTATTGTCCACTACTCCAGCTTGTTTCAGTACTTTTTATCAATGTGCTATATAGTCCCTGTTCTAGTCGAAAATTCCAATTTTTTCTGTGTACTTGTTTGTTAATTTTTTTTTGTAAATAATTATTATGGCTGGTAAACCCACGCATACTGCATCTGCCGTGCTCCCCAATTATCATCTGAAAAGTGAAGTATCCATTACGCTTTGTTGTCGGCTATGTTCAACCTGTTACACCAGTATGAATCAAAAACTGTTTGAAAAGCACCTCTGATATCAAAATAGCCACTATGAAAACTAAGGACGAATACCATTATGAAGGGAAGCCATCACGTGTTACTGCCAAACCAACACTTTTCATTGTAAGCAAAGATGAATGGGACACAAAGGAGGACACTGGTAAGTCCACAAAGAATGCACTGTACGTACTGCAGTATTCCAAAAGGCAGGCACCTGTCGGGCCGAAGCAATGTCAAACAGTGAAAAAATCAAGCCTGTAGCCTTAGCCATTATTGAGTTACACTTGTCTGAAGGCATCAGTCAGTCAGTCACTCAGTCAGTCAGTCAGTCAGTAGAAAATTCTATTAAATATATCTATTTTTAAAATCCCATAGCAACTTTTTGAAAGCATTTCAAGTCTATCTGAAAACTTGCTTTGGTTTAGTTTTACCTATCCAATACTGCCTCATCATCATCAGGGAAAATTGAGGCTGGTTATTGGGTGATTTTATCCCATGGACCATGCCTACTCCTTTATAGTCCCTACTATACAGTACTATCGTACTGTATGATGGTGGCCATGTGATCAAAATCATGTTTTAAACTACACACCTATCCAGTTCTGTGTTAATTAACATTTAACTGGTAATTGCATCAGTCATCAACAACTGAAACTAATTGGTTACTTTTCATTTCATTACTTAGCTTCTTACAGCATGTCTGCAAATTTGATACTCAAAAGTCCATTGCTTGTTGCATCTAAAGGCCTCTGCTGTGATTTTTAAAAAACAAATCTGTTTTAGAGTGCAACTACAAAACCAAATGCACATTTTGGGGTTAATTGCACTGGTTTACCAGCTAAATTACTACAGTACCTTTGTGAGTATTAACAATATAATTAATAATGTCTATAATGAAAATTAATACTATAATACTATTAATAATGTAAATTACTCTATGGTAGCCATGTGAATTTCTTCGCTGTATTTTTTCACACAAATTCTTTACAATTTTCATAGTATCTAATGAAATTTTCTCACCAGATACACGAATTTTTATTGGAGTACTGTAATAGTTCACTTCCCCAATTATTGCAATGCAAGATACAGTGCCAGCATCTTCTGCAGTCAATTCAGGTCCAGTCACATTTTGTGTTGTTTGACCATGAGGAAAACAACTTGGATTACCATTATTGAAAGCTGTATTAGAATAACATTGTGTAGTGTTCCACTGGTAAGATGTTACTGTGAATATGGACCCTTCTGTTGATGTCACCAGACACGACAATGTGACATTACTCAATATGGGATAATCAAATGTGTTGGGTTGACCACTGACTGGTGTACCAGCTGGATGACTTACTATCCTGACATCTGTATGGTGGGAGAATAATACAATTAATGCAATAATAAAAGTGATGAAGTTAAGAGAAGATAATGTAGCTAAAGTAAGAAAGTAAATGTGACTGAATTTTGGAAAATCACCAATATGGGTATGCGTGAAACAATTAGAATTTCATGTTTAGTGTGTTGCTAATAAGAGCAGGGAACAAATTTAAAAATATTTCAAGAATTGTCTTGTAATTCAAGGTATTGAGAATGGCTTAAAACCATCAACAAGCAGATTTGTACTATATTGTTTGTGATTTGATCTTTAAATATTTTAGGTGTCAAATGCGCCCATATGGGTGATTTTCCAAAATTCGGTCACAAATGACTTTAAGCTCATAGTGCTTGTCTCACACAAGATAAATCTTCTATTTACACTTTGCTTTTAAATTAAATCATACTGTAGTTTACAATCCATGCTGTATGATTCATTAATGATTTCCATTAAATTCAATTTATTGGCCATTATCTTTCATTTTATAACTGTAGCTTTATTTGGCCAAATCATTTTCCACAGCTTGGCTGCTTTGTTTTACATGGGTCTATTGACCAACTTTTGGGGCTTCCTTTTATTTGCCCATTTTTTACCACAGGAATAAGAGAAAGGCTGAATATTGTGCAACCACACAGGGGAGATGTGGACCTGATGCTAATGTCAAGGACACAGACCTCAGCACGAGCCATGCTATCCCCTTTTACAATTTAATCAGGGGATGGGTATTAAGTTGGGTATATCGTATAGAGAGTTTGGGAAGATGTTTGCAATTCACTAGTATACCTTTGCATGTATAATTATGAATTGCCAACTCATCTATATCTGGTCACAATGAAGTATATTAACAAAGCTACACTTGTGCCAACTCTACTAAGAGTTGGGTTGTAAAGTCATCACCCAATAAGTTTGTAAAGCCAAAGCTGTGAGGTTGTACACTTATCAACCAGACAATTGGGCTAGGGCTTAAACCATCACTGTTTATTATAGGATTGGCTTTTTTCGCTATTAGAAAACATAAACAAATTACTCAAGTACATGGCAATGTCTTTGACACTAGCCTTCTGGTGGTACTGCTGAAACTGAATAGGCTGATAATCTACAGGCCACAGCCCATTACAACTGACTTTATTAATATGGCTGATCTGATTATTGGTACAATTGCATGAAAAAAAAAACACCACGTCAATAGGAATGGTTAAATATAAAGCACAGAAAATGAGTAAACTTCTTGGTCATAATACGGAAGGGTCTTAAGGAACATCAAAAAAATATATTCACAGGCATTACCAGTGCCACCCATCATTATTATAATTAGTTATAATCAGGTGAGATAAGTTTTCTAAGCCATATTACTACACTGGAAAGAGAGGGATAAAACTTTATAGGTAATGTATCTATGCTCTTTCGCTACATTAACATCTAAACCATGTTTTATATAAAATTAACATGCTAACTTGAGCACATACAAACATACCATGACACATTACTGCATGTTTTCCTACACAAGCCACCCTCTCACCGCACCAAGCTGTATTACCTTATGGCATGTGACTATATATGACATAATACAACACATCATTTTACAGACCAGTTATACATACATACATACATACATACATACATACATACATACATACATACATACATACATACATACATACATACATACATACATACATACATACATACATACATACATACATACATACATACATACATACATACATACATACATACATACATACATACATACATACATGCATGCATACATACATACATACATATATTTATGTGTATGTATGTATATATATATATATATATATATATATATATGCCTAAACCAAAACAACCAAGCTGTAAAAAAAGAGTGTGGCCCCCAAAAAGATCATAATGAAAAGAGATGTGAAATCCAAGGTGGCAGCCAAGAAATGGCTGTGATGGTAGGTTAATAGCAAAAATTTTATTTATGACAATTCAGATGAATTTTCATTGCCTCCTCCACTAGGATTTGGCACCAAATTCACCTAAATTGTTGTAATTAAAATTTTTGCCATTAACCTACCATCACAGCCATTTCTTGGCCGCCACCTTGGATTTCAAATCTTTTTTCATCCTGGCCTTTTTTGGGGCCGCACTCTTTTTTTACAGCTTGGCTGTTTTGGTTTAGATATCACTTCTTTTTGTATTGCAAGCCACAAAGCCGGCCATTAACTGGCTTTAGCGCTTCCTTCTAACTTGTTTTTTTCTTCTTTTCTGCAAGAATTGTGGAACAAAGGAAGAAATGTTGTGTACAGTTTTTTGTCTGATTAAAAATATTTGTATATTTAACAATAAAAGATAATCATACTGTAGGTAATAAGGTGACTTCTTATACATAACTGAACTGTAGCTGAAACTCCCATTATTTATAGCTGAGCTCTTTTCAGACTGACTTCTTTCTAGCTGAACTCTCTACATGGTGATTTGTTTCCAACACATGTTTCTACAGGATGATTTGTTTGTAGCTGATTCCTATAAGGCAACTTGTATCTAGCTGATATCTCTACAGGGTGACTTGTTTGTAGCTGATCACTCTACAGGGTGATTTGTTTGTAGCTGCACTTTCTACATGATGGTATCTTTGTAGCTGAATTCTCTACAAGGTAACTTCTTCTAGCTGATCTCTCTACAGGGTAACTTGTTTGTAGTCGAATTTTCTACATGATAGTTTCTTTGTAGCTGAACTCTCTACAAAGTAACTTCTTCTAGCTGATCTTTGTACAGGGCGATTTATTTGTAGCTGAATTCTGTACAGGGTGGTTTGTTTGTAGCTGAACTCTCTGCATGGTGGTTCTGTGTAGCTGAACTCTCTACAAGGTGACTTCTTATAGCTGAACTATCTACACAGTGATGTTTTCGTAGCTGAACTCTCTACAGGGTGATTTGTTTGTAGCTGAACTCTCTACAAGATGATTTGTTTTTCTAGCTGATCCCCACCTACTCCATATCAGCGTTCTGTGATACAGTGCATTTTGTGCACCACGTATCACCATCAATAAACTGCTCGATAGGATAATGAAGTGGTTATGGCTAGTTGTGACTAGCATAACTTGCAATTTTGATAATTATGTTGCAAGCCTGCATGTGTTAGTACAAAACTGGGACCCCAGGCCCCCATCAATATTCCACTTTACTTTAGTAGTACATTGCTTTTTCAGAATATTGTTACTATACACATCATGCTTTACAATGTAATTGTAAACAGTTACACAAAATTGACAAAAAATGCACAGTACTTAAATGTATATGATGCAAGCACAGATATAATACATCAATGAACATGGTAACTAGCATTACAGAGTAAGTATCTGCAACTAGTATATTATTACAATGTGACCGAATTTGCAAATAGCAATCTTGCACACACATCCAAATTGCCTAATTTGACGATTAATTTCTTAAGATTAGAAAAAACCTATTGACTTGACATTTGGCCAGTTATGAGTACCAACATAGCTTAATTGATGAAAAAAATTCAGGTTCATATATTATATATTTTATAACCCTAAGTTATGATCTCCCAAATTCATAGAATTGAATATGTGTGGAAGACTTTTTTTGCAAAGCTGGTCACATATGCAACATGTTATCCAGTGCATATATGCAACAAAATGTCAACCAATACTAAATAGTAAGACATTATTGCTTGTAATGTAAATAACATAATACATAGGCTGTTGACTACCCAATGAGAATGTACGGAAGGCATAGAACAACTTGTGCGTACAAGCCAAGTAATAACGATATACTTATGAGATGAGTAATATGTGTAATCATTAATTTACTGTTATATCAGTCTCAAACAAATGAAACATTCATACACAACAGACTAATAAAACATCGGTCACTCCAAGCACACAACACTCATAGACAACAAATGCTACATTAGTACACTGTAGCCACAAAAACATTTTCAACAGACATCTTCTGTAACACCAACTCCACTAATTGTGAACACACAGCAACAAGTAGCAATCACAACATGTGCACACAACAATTATAAGTTGCAACAAACTTAAACATTCTATTATGCAACAGACATACATACATAGCAAACACTGATTGCAACAAACGTAACATTCATACAAAACAAACATTCATACACAACAAACACTGATTACAAAAAATTTTGGTCGCAACAAACTCAACATTCATACACAACAGACATTCATATGCAGCAAACATTGATCGCAACAAATCGAACATTTATACACAATGGACATCCAATATAAGCAGCAAAGATTGATCGCAACAAATGCAACATTCATACACAACAAACATTGATCACAACAAATATCGGTTGCAACAAACTCAACATCCATACACAACAGACATCAATATGCCACAAACATTGAATTGCAATAAACTCAACATTTATACAAAACAGACATTCATATGCAGCAAACATTGATCACAACAAATGCAACGTGTACACACAATAGACATTCATACACAACAAACACTGATTGCAACAAACATCAATCACAACAAACTCAGGATTCAAACAGACATTCATATGCAGCAAACATTTATCACAACAAATGCAACATTCATACACAACAGACATTCAGACACAACAAACACTATCACAACAAAAAATAATATCAGTCGCAACAAATATCAGCCGCAGCAAACTCAACATTCATATGCAACGAACATTGACTGTAACAAGTATCGGTTACAACAAATGTAACATTCATACTCAATAGATGTACATATGCAACAATTGTTTGCACCAAAACATTGGCCACAACAAGCATGCCAGCTCCCCTACCCATCCCTATAAGGGAGCTTAAGTGCGAGCCTGGCCTGCCTGCTCATATGCCACCCAACCACCCCCGAGTTCTTAACACAGGCATTCCAGGCTCCTTGAACCTGACCCCAAAGGAAGGAAGGGGATCGTTTTTCTCCAACACACACACATGTACATTATCTGCATAACCATAAATACCATACATTCATTTGTGTATTTAGATGGCTTAATTACCAGCATGCCTTCTCATTCTCAGGTGGTGCTGTCTGATGTTTGCTAGCCTACTAGGCTAACTTTGGAGTGACAAAGGGCAACTGAGGAATCATCGGGCAGCATTGCTTAATTTATTTGGCAGTGCAGTTGATGACACATGCTATGATAAAATGTTGTTGCTTAGCAAGCAGCAGCAGCAGGAACCCGCATGTGTACAACAGCATAATGTGACCGGATTTGCGAAAAGGGATCGTCCAAACACATCCAATATGCCTACTTTGATAATTCATAACTTCAAATTACAATAAGCTATTGGCTTGACATTTGGATTGTTGTGCGAACCAACATAAGCTAATTAATGGTGAAAATCTGAGGTTTGTAGCTGCTTTGACAATTAAGTTATGGTCTTCCAAATTCATAGAATTGGATGTGTGTGGAAGACCTCTTTCGCAAATCTGGTCACATATACGGGATAGGTAAAGCATACATGCAGAGCAGTGATAGCAGCTGCAGTGGGAACCCACAAGTGTACAACAGATATGTGGGGTAGGTAAAGTAATCATGCAAAGCAATAATTTCAGCAACAGCAGTAGTGCATTACAGTAGGTGGCGGTACATCTGTAGTAACGGTTGCCCAATTCTTTGAATTATCATGCATCATGCTAAGACATCACTTAAGTAACTAATAAGAGAAAAAAAAGATAGGTTACACAGTCAGCAGTAGAGGGAGTATCTCAATGACATTGTAAGGGACAAGTATAGTGCAACCGCAATATACTCACGGTTTACGGTACAATTGTTGAATACCAGGAAGCACTAGCAGTTACAGTAGCAATAGTAGTGATGGTGGCAGCAGCTATAAACCAGCAGCAATAATAGCAGCAGGAACAGCAGCAATATCTGATACTGCAATTTGCATTCCCTTTACCCAAGTGTTACAAAATAAGTATAGGGCAATCACTCTATTGGAAGATGCCTATGGTTCACAGTACATTGTTGAATGCCTGATTGCAGTGGTGGCAGCAATAATAGTGATAGCAGTAGCATATCAACAATGTAAAACTTGCAATTAAAACTACCCTAGTCAGAACTGTGTGATTGTGTAACTTAATAATACTAAGTAATAGTTAGACACTAGTAATTGTGTTTAAGAGCTTAAAAATCTGATACATACATACACACATACATACACACATGCATACATACATTCAGTAGACTACAGTACATAAGTACAGTTCAGTGCAGTACAGTACAGTACAGTACATACAGTACAGTACAGTACAGTACAGTACAGTACAGTACAGTACAGTACAGTACAGTACAGTACAGTACAGTACAGTACAGTACAGTACAGTACAGTACAGTACAGTACAGTACAGTACAGTACAGTACAGTACAGTACAGTACAGTACAGTACAGTACAGTACAGTACAGTACAGTACAGTACAGTACAGTACAGTACAGTATAGTACAGTACATACAGTACAGTACAGTACAGTACAGTACATACATACATACGGTACCACTCAAATGCAACGTTGTCTCACGAGAGTGCAAGCTATTAAAAAACTTGCTAATAAAAGGGTGTAGCACCCATCACTCCTGAGTATAAATTCCTAGCAAAACAGGATGAATACTTGAGAGTGAAATGGGTGCCATGCCTATTAATTAGCATATTTTCAATTGCTCACACTCTTGTGAGATGAAGATGAGTTTGAGCTGTACTGTGCATACACACATACATACATACATACATACATACATACATACATACATACATACATACATACATACATACATACATACATACATACATACATACATACATACATACATACATACATACATACATACATACATACATACATACATACATACATACATATGCATTATTATTCATACTTACTTAAAGTACTAGAAACCACCATGATGTTATGACTATCATATCCAATAGGATTCTTCACACTACATGTGTATGTTCCAATATTATTTGTACTAAAATTATTGATCATGTAGTTACTACGATAGATTGAAGCAGTACTAGTCTGACTAATTGTAGTGATATTAGTAGAGGTTATGATTGTTACACCATCCTTCATCCAGATGAATGTGTCTGGTGGAGAACCTTCTGATATACATGATAATGTTAGTGGTGCACCAATAACACCAGAAACACTGGATATTGTAGTGGTAATAACTGGAGCAGCTGTGTGATTAATTGTATTGACAATAAGTACAATAACTGTACCAATATCGACTCACTTCTTCCTCTACTATACACTCCCACCCTAATACTCTCATCGATCATACTACTGTTCCTAATAGTACAAGTGTAAACACCTTCTGCAGCTCCATTAGTTAATCCTTCACAATAGTGTACATTTATCACTCCGACAAGACTATTAACTGTTCCTCCACGTGCTTGAATTACTTGTCCACCAGTGCATTCTCCATTTGTAATTACTGAATTATTGAAATATAATCTACCCAAATCAGCATTGTTCTCACCACCAGTAGGTCCCAATCCAGTTACACAATGGAACAATAGACCCAAACCACTTATAGGGTTAATAAACGAATAATCAAGAATCCTGTTATTAGAGGTAATCTCATTACTACCAGTACTCTCAACTCCACCAGTAATGGCAATTCCTACAGCAGCATAGTTATGTAGTAACATGATTATCGTACATCAAACTGTATTACTAATAATGAGCAATCATAATAATCATTAAGTCAACTCATAGCTGCATGTACATTGTAGATAATAGGAGTAGTGGAGAGGGTTAATAAAATGAAGACTTCAAAGGGATTTATTTTTATTAAACAAGCATAGAACAACCAAAGGAGGGGAGCAGGGCAAGCCCTCTCCTCCCACTTAAATTTAGATGACAGTATGTATACACTGATTAAATCACTTGAATTATATCACTGGAGCCTTTTTTGTGAAATGTCACATTACTTTCCTTCATATAAGTATTACATTATTTCTGCTGCTTTAATTTAACCCTTAAACCCGCATAGCTTATAAAATGCAAGCACTGAAAATGCATAATCCAGTAAACTGGATCACATGCATGTCTTGTACAACTAAATACTATAACACAAAAACTGTAAAAGCTATCAAAAAACAACAAACACCTTCGTATTAACCATTAAATTTCAGTTTGAATGGTCCCTTACTCCGTCACATCCATCCAACCCAGAGATACACGTTTCACTTTGAAAGAGTAGAATAACTATATATCCCTCCGTATTATTTCTTCACATAATGATGTACAAAAGGCTATAACTTGGCTGTACTTTTTTCTTGGAGTGACCAGCACCTCTTGCCACCACCCCCAGCACCATATGGTAAAATGCTGGACAAAGATGTCTTAGACTAATGTGAATGAAGCACCTGACCTTCAGATGTTGTGAGGTAAAGTGCCCCCAATCACTACTGGGCTTCCACGGATGGATGTAGCTCCACATAGGCAGGTTATAGCAGACCGCAGCAGGGAAAAACTAATGGAGCACTGCAACCAAGATATCACCAAGCTATGGGGCTGTTCCTTCTTCGCAGAGAGCAAGGAAGCAATTCTCTTATAAACAGTAGTAGCAGCACTACTCATTCCCCAAAGGTGGAAAACACCAAAGGGGTGAACGAACCCATTTCTAACAAACAAACTCTTTGCTCATACCTTCTCTGTTTCTCCTGCTCAAATCATCTATAGAGAGAAGCAAAAGCAGTGTCACGGTAGCTGGAAGCAGTTGGATTAAACACTCTTACATCAAAAAAACCTCTCTGGTGTTGATTAACCCAAAACCTTCAGGCACTAACATCTAAATAAGCCTCATCCTCAACATTTGCCATTGCATACTGAAGATTCTCTCCAGTGAGTCTCTGCAATGCTGGTTCAATGGCAACATCATGGCATTCCTCAGACAGAACAGATGCAGTGGTGAAGTCCCTAAGTTTTTTATGACTAATAGTAGGGAACCCACCGGCTGAACATTTCATAGCATGGTTAACAGTAAACCCATGCATTTGTCATATCGAGTTTCTCTTGGTGTCATATTGCTCATCATGTGATGGCAGTTGATATATAGATACCATATGATAATCACAATGTCGAACGAGCACAATGACAATACGAAGGTGAAAGGACGCAAAATGATTCAGCGTGTCATAGTGGGTGAGCTCCTTCTTGTATGTTGAAACTTTAGATACGGGTAGAGAGGTTACTCTTTGCCAATTAATAAAACCTGATTGTCAAAGTGATCAAACGAATGTTTCATGATATATACCTGTTTGTATCCACCTATATAACTGGCAAAAGTATTGTATGTTTTTAATTTGTTCTATATCAAATCAAGTTTTCTGGATTATGCTGGTTTAAGGGTTAATAGGTTATATTTTGGGTTAACTACTTATTATACTGCCACAGTATTGTAATGAAGTAACAACCAACTTCATTTGCTACTACTGCTTGTGCTAAATCTTTTCTTAGTGGATTGGCTTGAACATTAGCAACTGTAGTACAGGCGATATAAATTTTAATTTTGATACAATTATCTGCATCTACCAGTAGTATATGATGTAGTTTGGAGCCACTGATAAATGTGACCAGGCCTGGGTACATAAAATTGCCTTGTTTTTCAAATTTTCATGATCCATAACTTCTTATGTCATCATCCTTGTGACCGGGCCTGCAAAAGCAGGGAATGTGGGCACAAACTGCACTCTATCACAAAACAAGTCATAACTCGGTACTACAATGGAATATTTACAATCCATGGCTTGTGTTTTACAGCCAATTACATTTTTAACACAGAGTAAAAACTACATGGTTATACAGTAGCATAATGGTGGTATAACAAGTTATGGGTCATCAAAGTTCAAAAAAGTAGGCAATTAGGGATGAACCTATTTTGCTTTTTTTCCACCTATTTTTCTTTCCAGCAATTCTTTTATTTTTTACCTATTTTGCTCAAACATTTTCTGAGCATCAGTAAAAATTAATTGCAGCATCTCAAGTTTACAAGCATACGTGACTGTTCTATTAGAATATTTTGTAAATAGTGACTGTTCTATTAGAGTATCTCAATATTTAGTCACCATTTCCTATGAGCATATGGTCTATGTGTGACTGTTCTATTAGAGTATCACAACTTTTTCATACAAAATGTGCTAAGTTGCCATTCCTTGGTGTCTATGTATGTTTCCAATTTTCCACCTATTTTCCAGCATTTTGCTCTTTGGTTTTACCAATGTATTTTTCCAAAAATTTTGCCAGCAAGATCAGTGCATCCTTAAGGCAAATTTTATGTGTCCACATGCCCTGTTTTCACAGGCCTGGTCACTTATGGTCATGCATTATTAAAAAATTATCAGCTTTACAATACAAGTACAGAATGTAAATGTTCTATTCCATTACCAAGGCAATAACCTGTTATGTGACAGGCTGACATTTAACCCCTAATTGCCTTATTTTTACAGGTACAGTCACAAACTACGCACATTTATAGAATCAGTATTTTAAACCTGGATTTTTGAAAAAGCTATACCATTTTGTAGAAATGGTCAGTGGAGTTACACATTATTGCATTTAAAATTATTTGCATATTACAAAACACAAAATTTGTAATGTTTGTATATGTAATTATTAGTGTTGTGAACCAGTATGGAAAAACCGGTTATTAACCGGTATTGTCTAGGTCAAGCCAATTATTGACTAAGAGCCTTTTAACCGGTTTTGCCCACCCACTTGATAAACCATAAATTACCCCTGCTGACAAGTGTTAACATCACAACATAACCTCAAAGCATGTGTAAATATGTGTTTGTAATAGCTGTTATTGTAAGGCAGGATGTTGATGGTCATTTTGGTACCACCCTAAGGCTTCCAAAAGGCATGTTTAGTGCCATAATATCTGCTAATTTACAATCAGACAATAACCGGTCAATATCCAATTATTCACCTTCCAATAACTGGTTTTAGTAAACTCTGCAGGTTCACAGCACTAGTAATTATGATGGATGGCTGTGGTATTCGGGATTAATAGTGCGGGCATCGTAGACAGGAAGGAGTAAAATAGTGCGAGGCAAAGCTGAGCACTATTTCCTTCTTGTTTACAATGTGAGAACTATTAATCCTGAATATCACAGCCATCCGTCCTATTGCAAATTAATTCAACAACCATAGCAACTGTTGCTAGGCAACAGAAATTCAAAATAACCACTGCAAAAACCAATCACACTTAACAACTGTTTCCTAGCAACCATTGTTATGGTCTCAAACTGACTTTTACCTTAGCAACGGTTACCTAACAACCATTGCTGAGCAACCATATTGTTGTTATACCTTGGGCATCTATCACTATGGGAAGCGTAGTTGTCAAGTCAGACATTTCCATAATAGTTGTACAGGTACAATGTGGAGTCTATGAAATTTATAAACCCGAAGGCCTGGGGTGTAGCGCACGAGTGAAGCAAGGGCACTACTAAGGGCCCGAGGGTACATAAATTTCATAGTAGGCACTGGCCTATTAAGCTCAAAATTTTACCTACGTATTATGCTTTTGAGCATTGCTAAAAAATTAAGCTTATTATGCTCAAAATTATGCTTTCAAAATCAAGATTATGCTCTATAGAACTGACTGTTTTATTAGAGCATATCAGCCTTATCTGACTGTTGTATTAGAGTATGTGACAGCTCTATTAGAGTATCTCGATCTTATTTCTGCAAAGTGTGAATAACTAACAAAGAAACGGTTTAATAAGTTATATTACTTGTTTTTAAATATGAAATGCACTAATAATACTATTGGCAGTGAGTATTTGCTTTCTTTCAGGCGAAAATATTGCACATTTTAATTAAATTTTCAAACATCGTCCCTATTATGCTGGCATTATGCTTGATGCTTTTGGTCACCTATTATGCTTTAAATTATGCTGGCATAATCGGCCGGTGCCTATTTCATAGACTCCACATTGCGCCCGTCTAACTGCTTTAGACTCTATTTCACATTACACTCGGATTACTTACCTAATCCACGGCTGTTTCTGCTGTAGGCTTGGCAAGAGTGGCTGGTTTACTTGTGATAATACTAGCACCATGGCAACTATGCGTCCTCATGTGACAAAATAATTGTGCTCATTAAATCACTGCACGTAAACAATGCATAGCAATTGGATAAACCTAGATTTTGAGCATATGTTATATTGTGCCTGAAGGCATGGAGTATATGAGAAAACAAAGTGGAGTATATGAGATTTATTACCCACCCAAAACAGCCTCTAAATAATGGTTATACGGGCACAATGTGGAGTCTATGAAATTTATAAACCTGAAGGTCCGAGCTGTAGCGCATGAGCTAAGCAAGGGCGCTACTAAGGGCCTGAGGGTTTATAAATTTCATAGACTCCACATTGTGCCCGTATAACTGCTTTAGACTCTATTTCACATTACACTCAGATTACTTATCTCATCCACGGCTGTTTCTGCTGTAGGCTCGGCAAAAGCAGCTGGTTTTCTTACGATAATACTAGCGCCATGGCAACTATGCATCCTCACGTGACAAAATAATAGTAAGCTCGTTAAATCACTGCACGTGAACAATGCATAGCGATTGGATAAACCTAGATTTTGAGCATATGTTTTATCATGCCTGAAGACGTGGAGTATATTAGAAAACAAGGTGGAGTTTTTGAGATTTATTACCCACCCAAAACAGCCTAAATAGAGTCAAATTCTAATATAAACACACTACAATATTTTATCCAATCAAATTAGTATTATAGATTTTTGCTTTGACAAACAAGTGTAATACTATTTCTATTGGCTAATCGCTTAACATATTTCAATATAATACATCAAGCTGCTATTGAGAGTATTATACAGTAATACATTCACTTGTTGGATTAGTCATTAAAGCTCATCCTTGGACTCGTGTCATATTCTACTCTTGCTGTTGTATAACTGTAGCTTAAAACTAGTAGTCCAAAATACTTCCAGTTCATGACAAAAGTAGACCACAGTTCTGTGATATAGTGATCATATTGGAATTGGTGGTCCAGTTTAGTCTCAGTCTAGAATTATTGGTTCCATTGCTGACATAACATTTATTATGGGGTTAGTGTAGGAAGTAGTTGTTTGTGATTTCTGTTATATCAACAGGCAAATTTTTCTTTTTAAAGTTTTTTATCCAGATTAAGATAGTGGAGTGATAACCTCTTGAGCCCATAAACAGCTCAGCTTATGTACTTCACCATGTCAATAAACTGCTGGCATTGTAAAAATAAAACAAAGATATTATATAAAATATATTATCATCAGCATCAACATTATAAATTATGTCTGAAATTATTCATCAGCATTGTGGGAAATCTCCCAAGCTGACCCAAACACTGGTGTAGTAAACAAGTTGATGTTGTGCTACTTCTAAAAACCAGGCACCATGCAGCTAGCTAACTCATCTGGAATTAACCAATTATGTATTACTATTTTATTATGTTGTAAAAATGCATATTTAATATAATCCTCGGATTTAGTAATTCATGAAAGTTAAAAAAAAAATTTCAATTACGTTGCTATGCACTGTTAAGGAAGCGCTTGTTAAACAAACCACTTTTAACAACATATTACAGAAGTATCTTCTAAACTGTTTCATAGTTTGGCTATACTCACAGCAAAATAACAATGCTTTCTTATAATGAGAGATAGCATGCTTATTAATAGTGAATATGCTATTGAATGCAAACAAAACTCTTTATTTTAAGCGGTATCAGGCTAAAACAAGATTATGGGCTTTCTAAAATTTAGTGTGTTATGTTTACCATAAGTTCAAGCATGTAATTTAAACTTTAAAATATGATTAACATAAGATGATAAATGTGACTGAATTTGACAAAACAAGGCTTTGACGCACAAAGCTTTGTTAGGAGATATGGCGATTTTAAGGAATCATTGTGTAATAACTTCCCAGTGCCTACAGCTGTGCAAACAAAATTTGCACCAATTGTTCATCTGTTCACTAGCTATCACTGAGTGGGTGTATACATTTCTGATACCCAAAATTTGCCCTGTTTTGAGCAGCTTTTTTCGAGCGGGTAATAATATCACTGATGGTAGTACTAAGGGTGGGAGGGTGTGGGTGGACGGTGGTCTTAATATACGGGTATAAAATGGAGTAAGAAGACGATTGGAGTCCAGAGGCCAAGTTTGGGCTCTCCATGACCCTCCATGGCCCTCAAATTACTCCAAATTGACTGAGAACACTATTGGCGAGCTCTCTGTGAAGTCCCAGCTCACTACACACCATTATCACAAAGCCATGGCCATTTAATGGTGCCAATCTCACACTCGTGGCTTTGACAGGGTCGGAAGAAAGCTGCTACAGAAACCAGACTTTCCAGTGCTGAAGGAAGTACAGTGTGAAATATGATAGTGTATTAGGCCAGCAATCCATTTCTGGTAAAATCGTCAGTTTGATTTTGTGTGTGTGGAAGCCTTGTTATATGAAATCCGGTCACAAATATAAAAAAAAACTTTCATAACCTTAACATTAGAAGTTAGATTTGTTTGAGGAAAAGCCACTAGCTATAGTTATCTTACATTCTAAAAATTAGAACAACTCATCTAAATGGTAATACAATGACTTATGCCACAAACGTCTGTGAGACAATCACATATGTGACCCGGTCTGCGAAAAGGGCTCTTATAGCCTTTCCAATTGCATATATATGGTAACCCATAACTTGACTGGTGAATATGGTACAATCCTACAATTTGGTCACTCAACAACCCTAACCTGGCAGTAGTTGTGGGTGTAATTACATGGTGATAGCTTTAGTAGATTAGGAGTTACGATTAGCCAAACATGGATAATTGGAAAGGCTATAAGAGCCCTTTTCGCAGACCGGGTCACATATGCACCCCAATTCTCCGCTCTTTTGAAAGAGACCTCCTTGCTATATCACAGTAGCACTTTGTATATTATCTGGGGCATCTCTGTCAATAAGCTATAAAATCTATTGGGAGATACATTTAGACAAAAGTACATGGCTAGCTTGTCATTTTTTGGATGGCATTGCCCACACAGCAATGCATGGATCTACCTACAGGATACAAACCAGGGTGCCAACTTTTAAGATTAAGTTTATGTCGTACTCTGTATACTTTAATGAAATGCAAATTTCACTGAATCATTGCTGCAAAGAGTTAATATAAAACCGAAACCCACAATGAAATCTAACACTGATGATATTGGTTTCTTATACATTTTAGTAGTAGAGCGTAAGTAAGGACAGATGCAAGTACTGTAAGTTATTACCTTATACCAAAAATACTGTTAAATGTTACAAGTCTTAACTTTCGTGTAGTTACATGCATTCCATAGTGTTATCAAATGGAAACGTAGGGGTATAATGGGGACACACAACAAGAGACCAAATCCAAGAGTTCCCTACCAGAAATAAGTATACTGCTACCAATAACAGAATTTTATTAGGCAAGATACTCTAATTTTCAGTGCATGGTTCTTAGAATTAGTATTATATCTTCTAATATTTAGTATGCCATTCTTTAATTCAAGGAAAAGTGTACTTGCCCAAGGGAAATATAAATCATCTAGATTCAAGAGTAAAATACTCTTATTTCAAGAGCAACAGGTTTTGCTGTGTACTGTTTTCCCCACAAATTCTCTCAACAAAGCCACAAAACTGCTGTTCATTTTGTTCGCGAATGTTGGGGATACACCCCCCTTTCCAAGGGATAGGCTATTCCTGGTAGTCTATGAGGCCTGCATTGTTGCTTCTCAATTGTTAAAGGCCTGTAAAACCTGAAGGAAAGGTAATTCACAAAGTCTGAGGAGAGTCGCCACAGCCATATTTCAGACTGCTGAAAAGAAACCACCTCAGAACAAATTTTACCAGTGCGTAAGTTAATACAGACTTCATTTCACTTTTACTTCTTACATGTAAAAGCTGCTTTTATCATTTGTGACCGGGCCTGCGAAAACAGAGCATGTGGGCACAACCTACACAACATCACTCTACAGGTCATATCTCAGTACTGGAACAGGATATTCATATTTTGTTACCTGCATCATAAAGCCAATTAAATTCTTACTAGATGCTCAAATTTGCATTGCCATAGTGTACTGGTACAAAACGTTATGAGTGATGAAAGTTTGAAAAGGTAGGCAAAAATCATGTGCCCACATGCCCTATTTTTTGTAGGTCCGGTCACATTTAATGATTTTGCTCACGTGGGTGAGTACGGACAAACACAGCTAGGTAGACAAATAGGTAGAAGATAGGTACACACATACTTTTACAAAAAAATTCAGTAAACCAGGCACACACCCGGCCTTTGGCCGGCTGTGGGTCATCTGGTTTAATTAATACACTGTTGAAATGATATGATTAATCCATCTCACCAGATATGCGAATCGTTAATGGTAAACTGTTATAGTGCACTTCCCCAATTGTCGCGATACAAGATACATTACCAGCATCTTCTGCAGTTAATTCAGTTCCAGTCACATTTTGCGTTGTTTGACCATGAGGAAAACAACTTGGATTACCATTATTGAAAGCTGTATTAGTATAACATTGTGTAGTGTTCCACTGGTAAGATGTTACTGTGAATATGGACCCTTCTGTTGATGTCACCAAACATGACAGTGTGACATTACTCAATATGGGATAATCAAATGTGTTGGGTTGACCACTGACTGGTGTACCAGCTGGATGACTCACTATAATTACATCTGTATGGTGGGAGAAAAGGCAAAAAAATAAATATACGAATAATAAACAAGCAGTGATACTATTAATTATAGTATATTAAAAATTTAAAATTGAAATAGGGATCCAAGTGATAAAAAGTAGTGAAATAAGAGATGAACAATGGTAGTTATTACAGCATAGCTCAAAGGTAAATCCCTACTTTGGCAATGAACACAAAATAATTGTTATACCATGCCAAAGTAGAGATTTCCCACTGAACTATGCTGTAATAGCTACCATTGTTCATCTCTTGTTTCAAAACATTTTATCGCTTGTATCCCCACTTCATTTTTGTATTTATAATTTTTAATATACTACTTTGTTTAGATTTTTGTTAAAAAAATACAGCTAGCTATAAACATGTGACTGTTCTATTAGGGTGACTATTATATTAGAGTATCTCGAGTCAGCTTGCAGAGATGTGTGCTTGCCCAATAAGGGGTGTGGTCATTGTGGTTTCGATTGATTATTAGACTAGAGTATCTTGAATCAGCCTATGAACTTGAAGGTGCATGGTCACAAATACATCTACCATAAAAGGGGCATGGTCATCGTGGTCTTGATCGATAGATCGATGACATGTAGAATATAGAATGGGCATGATCTTGTGACCTGTCATGGAGCATCGGTGCCTCTGTACAGTTACGTAGTCTAAGTGCTTAAATAATTGTTTGGCGTCTATTATGCTGTTAAAAGAAAGTGTTGATATGGAAAATTAATGCCTTGGTATGGTATCATTGGATGAAGAAGAAGACAAGCAGCCTGATTGAAGATAAAATAAAGACAAGGCTCACAGGGCATACACTTGTCAGAACCCAAAAAGGCACATCCCACCAGTGAATTTTTTGTTGTGGTGTAAAATGGAGACTGTTTGCTGCTTTGTTTGGGCTCTATCCTGGTGACACTGGTCAGGCAGTGAAGTAGTGAGACTAAAATTGGAGTTTGAGCAATTTAAAAAAAATTTATATCCAGCCACCTGTAAGTGTTTTGTTGCACATAGTGATTTTTAATGTATTATAAGTACTAGTAATAGCATGGGTAGCAGTGAAATTTGGGATAAATACAATAAGAGTGGTATTTATCCCAAATATCACTGCTATACCCATGCTATTCCCAGTTAATACCATACTCGCTGCATATACGCTTGCTGTGCATTAGCGTTGCTGTGTACGCAATTTGTCACTATGTACTAAACATACGTAAAAACTAATTGGTGCTACATTGTTAACATAATTATTCTAGCCAATGAAATTGCAATTACAACTTTTTCACTGCCACCAGTGAAATCGGAATAAATTTCACTGCTACTATTGAGACTTTTATATGGGCAGTGAAGCAGGTATGGTATTAAGACTAGTACTATTCCGTAAAGGCGATTTTCGCCACGTAAAATGTCTGTAGGATGATTTTTAAAGGCAGAATTTTGTGACACGTGAAACATTCACCATGATCTTTACTTAAATGGTACGACCGCAAAGTTTGATTCAGTGAAATTGTATCCACACTAAAACAGCCAAGCTGAAAAAAGATATTGTCTCATTCAAAAAGGACAGATTGAAAAATGTTGTGAAATCAAAAGTGATGGCCAAGACATTGTAGGTTAATGACAAAAATTAGAATAACAACAATTCAGGTGAATTAGTGTTGAACTAGGAACTAACCATTACCAAGGACAGAGTAAAAAAATTGTGAAATCAAAGGTTGCAGCCAAGAAATAGCTGTGATGGTAGTTTTATGGAAAAAAATTAATAAGAGATGCACCTATTTTACAACTTGGCTGTTTTTGTATAGATATCACTTCTTTTTGTAATTTCCATCCCCATTGCCATGTATGGGCTAGCTTTAGGGGTTACTTTTTTACTAGTGATTTTTTGGTGTATTTATTTGTTAATTTTTGGGTAATATATAAATTATTATGACAGCTGAACCCACACATACTGCATCAAAAGAAAGAAATGGTGCTGCACGTCCCAGCTTTCAATTATCAACTGAAAAGTAAAGTATCCATTCCACTTTGTTGTCAACCATGTTGAACCCGTTACACAGCATTATGAATCAACTCAATCAAAAATTGGTTCAAAAAGCATATTTGCAATCAATATAGCCACTATGGAAATACTATGAAAAATTGATACGGACAATTTCTGTTGAAGCCATCACATGCTACTGCCAGATCAACTTGAGCTGTCAGCAAACATAAATGGGACACAAAGGAGGACACTGGTAAGTCTGTGAAAGAATGCATTGTACATACTGAAGTATGCCAAAAGGCACTTGTCTGGCTGAAGCGACATCGAATAGGGAAAAATTAAGCCCGTACCCTTACTGTTATCGAATTATACTTGTCTGAAAGCATCTGTTAGTCATCGGTCAATCAGTCAGTCAGTCAGTCAGTCAGTCTGTCTATCTGTCTGTCTGTCTGTCAGTTAGTTAGTCAATCAGTCAGTCAGTTAGTTAGTCACTCACAAACAAAAAAAAATTCTGTTTAATAAATTTATTTTAAATTCCATAGCAACTTGTTGAAAGCATTTTGGGTTGATCTGAAGGCTTGTTTGAACTTAGCTTTACCTAACCTTATCGTTGTCAGGGAAAGACGCTAGTTTTGGGTAATGTGTTTTCATGTGACATGCCCAAATCTTTGTGGCACCTACTATACAGTATACTGTTGTATATGATACACACAAACATACATGCATACAAACAAACAAACAAACAAACAAAAAGACACACACACATACATCATATATACACATTAACACTTACTTAAAGTACCAGAAACCACCATAATGTTATGACTATCATTTCCAATAGGATTCTTCACACTACAAGTGTATGTCCCAATATTATTTGTACTAAAAATATTGATCATGTAGTCACTACGATAGATTGAAGCAGTACTAGTCTGACTAATTGTACTGATATTAGTAGATGTTGTGATTGCTACACCATCCTTCATCCAGGTGAATGTGTCTGGTGGAGAACCTTCTGATATACATGATAATGTTAGTGGTGCACCAATAACACCAGCAACACTGGATATTGTAGTGGTAATAACTGGAGCAGCTGTGTGATTAATTGTATTGACAATAAATACAATAACTGTATCAATATTGACTCACTTCTTCTTCTACTATACACTCCCACCCTAATACTCTCCTCCATCATACTACTGTTCCTAATAGTACAAGTGTAAACGCCTTCTGCAGCTCCATTAGTTAATCCTTCACAATAGTGTACACTTATCACTCCAACAAGATTACTAAGTGTTCCTCCACGCGCTTGAATTACTTGTCCACTAGTGCATTCTCCATTTGTAATTACTGAATTACTGAAATATAATCTACCCAAATCAGCATTGTTCTCACCACCACTAGGTCCCAATCCAGTTACACAATGGAACAATAGACCCAAACCATTTATAGGGATAATAAATGAATAATCAACAATCCTGTTATTAGAGGTAATCTCATTACTACCAGTACTCTCTGCTCCACCAGTAATGGCAATTCCTACAACAGTATAATTATGCAGTAACACATCAAACTGTATCACTGATAATGAGCAACCATTCAGTCAACTCATAGCTACATGCACATAGCAGATAACAAGGGTAGTGGAGAGTGAAGGCAATTTCAAAGTGATTTATTTTTATTAAACATGTATAGATCAATAAAAGTATGGGAGCAAGACATAATTTTCCCAGGCCCTCTCCTCCCACTTAAATTAGATGACAGTACATTTACACTAATTTAATGATTAAAGCATAGCATTTACTTGAATTTATCATTGGAGCCTTTCTTGTGAAATGTCACATTCCTTTCCTCATGTAAGTGCTATATATTTCAGTACTGTCATAGTAAATGCAATAAAGTAACAACCAACTGCATTTGCTACTACTGCTTGTGCTAAATCCTTTCTTATTGGATTTGCTTCAACATTAACAACTTTACTTATAAATAAGATAACAACTTAAACTTCAATTATGATACAATTATCTTCATCTACAAGTACTATATGATGTAGTTTAGAGCCATTGATAAATGTGACCAGGCCTGTAATAACAGGACACGTGGGTACATAAAATTGCCTTGTTTTTCGAACTTTGATGGCTCATACGAGTAACTTATTATGCCATCATCCTATGGTTATGCATTATTAAACAATAATCAGTATTACACCACAAGTACAGAATAAAAATATTCTATTCGATTACCAAGTTAATACAACCTGTTATGTGACAGGCTGCAATTTATGCCTAATCACCCTATTTTTGCAGATACTGTCACAAATTACGGATTGGATAGAATGGGTTGACAAGGTTTCTGTGCTGTGTAGAGACCCAAGGACAATGTGAACAAGGCTATATCCACAAACATAATTACCAAGACCACAGGCTGAGGTAATTAATTGTTGGTAGCCAAGCTCACATTGTCTGAGGGGGTCTCAATAGCATAGAAACTGATGTCGACCCATTCTAAGTGATTTAGAAAATTTCCTAGGTTGATAAAGAGTGAGAGAAAGTGGCAAGCTGTGCGTGATAACATTGGGATTTATCCTTGAGTCAAGTTGATTGTGTCAATGCCGCATGACATTCATAACCGTTGCAAGATTATAGTGCCAGTATCAAGTAGTTACTATGCCAGTTTAGAAGACGCTTATCTTTCCCAGAAAGTAGCTATTAAGAAGAAAATTGTAAATTCTAGCATCGAAATTCATCCTTTGAGATTGTTGTGTTAGCACCACACAGTGCCGGATATTAGTAGTTATTGAATGCCTAGCTGAACTCTAACGAGGCCTGTCTCATCCAGAAAGTAGTAATACTAAGCTAACAGTAAGGTTTTTGGCTTTGCCAATTTTCATTTGTTGAAGGTAGTAAACAACCATCGGACAGACTACAGGGTACTAAATATTTAGTAACCCTACCACAGGTTTCTATAGTATTACGTAAACGCAGACATCAAAGGAAATGTTATGTAAATTTTCTTAGTACAAGTAGAGATTCAGTATTTTAAACCTGGATTTTTGGAAAGGCTATAGTATTTGGTAGAAATAGTTAATGGAGTTACATATTATTGCATTTATATTTTACTGTTGGTTATTAAAACTCATCCTTAGACTAATGTCATAATATTCTATTGTTGCTGTAGTATAATACATTTTAAAACTAGTGGCCTAAAATACTGCCCAGACCATGCATGACAAAAGTGGAACATAGTTCTATGATATAGTGATCATATTGGAACCAGTGGTCCATTTTAGTCTCAGTTTAGAGTTATTGGTTATATTGCTGAAACAACATTAATATTGGGTTAGTGTAGGAAGTAGTTGCATGTGATTTCTGTTGTGTCGATAGGCAAAGTTTTCTTTGAAAGGTTTCTTTTAGCCAGATTAAACTACTGAAATGATAACCTCTTAAGAACTCATGACCAGCTTAGTTATAAGTACTTTACCATGTCACTAAACTGCTGGCATTGTAAAAATATAACAAAGGGATTGTATAAAATGCTGTATCATCAGTATTAACATTAAAAATAGTGACAGAAATTATTCAATGACATCTGTATTTTGGAAAGTCTCTCTAGCTGACCAGTATAGAAAATGAATACATTGCTGAAATGACATGATTAATCTAACTCACCAGATATGTGAATTGTGAATGGTAAACTGTTATAGTGCACTTCCCCAATTGTTGCAATACAAGATACAGTACCAGCATCTTCTGCAGTTACTTCAGTACCAGTCACATTTTGCGTTGTTTGACCATGAGGAAAACAACTTGGATTTCCATTATTGAAAGCTGTATTAGAATAACATTGTGTAGTGTTCCACTGGTAAGATGTTACTGTGAATATGGACCCTTCTGTTGATGTCACCAGACACGACAGTGTCATATTACTCAATATGGGATAATCAAATGTGTTGGGTTGACCACTGACTGGTGTACCAGCTGGATGACTCACTATCCTGACATCTGTATGGTGGAAGAATGAACAAAAGAAATAATTACACAATCCGTAAACAAGCAGAGATACTACTAATTATACAGTGAAATTTGTACCTACATAATAACAACCCAACTGTAAAAATGATTTGGTACCATACAAAAGGCAGGGTGAAAAAAGTTATGAAATCAAAGGTGATGGCCAAGAAATTGCTGTGATGGTAGGTTAATCGAAAAAAAAAAAAATCAGGTGAATTGTGTTGTACTAGGAATCAGACCAAATTCACCTAAATTGTTGTTATTAAAATTTAACCTGCCATCACAACCATTTCTTGGCTGCTACCTTCAATTATACAACTTTTTTCACCCTGTCCTTTTATATGCAGCTGCACCTATTTTACAGCTTGGCTGTTAACATGCTGATTAGTGTGGCAATACCCCAGGTGGTGTGCACTTGGCATATTCGAGCAGTGCACACCCCTGGGGTGCAGTCATCACTTACCATGTATTTAGTATATGTGCATACAAAATGCACATGACTATATAATGTTTTCCTAGATATACACACCATCCTTCCACCACACCTAACTCTATTACCTACATTTTTCTAGTTCTAACCACAATAACATTTTCCACAAAGCCATTAAGTTTACGCAACAACACCAAACAAACACTCATGCAAGTATCAACCACATAATACATTGCACAATTGCCATAAAACATACATAACAGCACAAAACACAATTAACATTCATACAGATATCTACACACACATACTTTAGGCAACTGAGAAAATTGTTGGAGTAGGGTGTAATAACTTTTGCACAAACCATGCAGGAAAGCATTGTGGATATGGTACAATACATAACTGGATTTACAATTGACCATGAAGCAAACATGTCTTCCAATTAGTACAAGATTGTAGCAACACGACATATATGCATAGCAATACAACATGATAGCAGCAACCAATGAATAATTACGCAAGTTAAATTTAGCGTAATTGATTTGGTTTGACCATGCACAGATAATTAGCACTTCATCCACCTGCCCTTAGTCCTCAGTTGCTGTTTAACTATATAAGTTCAATATCACTAATTGGACGCACAACAACTAAGCAAGCAAACAATGCAACTAAGTTAAACATACGAATATTTTATACGTGGACAACCATCCAAAGATATAACAATATATGCACTGGCACATATACTTAATCCATGGTTTCAGGTGGGAGGGAGGGAAGAAAGTTTTCCATTCACGAACACACTATAGCGTGATCTCGTGATCTCAAGCCTGTCAAGCCAGTTCATTACAATGAATCATTATGATGTCATTACATCTCATGTATCCTACTACATCTCATGTATCCTGACCCATAATCAAAAATTTTAGGTATGCATATATAATAGATCCAGTGGCTGCACTCGTATTGGCTTGGGTGATTGATCACCCTGTACAGACTATCAGCCTAATAAGTGTTACATAATATTAGCTGTAACATGAGGAATTTAGGATTTTCCTTATATATATATGCGTTCAGGCAGTCAGGTGTACATACCAGGCAAAGCCCTCATGCCCGTGTTACAACAATTACATACATACATACATACATACATACATACATACATACATACATACATACATACATACATACATACATACATACATACATACATACATACATACATACATACATACATACATACATACATACATACATACATACATACATACATACAGTGTACGCATTATTATTCATACTTACTTAAAGTACTAGAAACTACCATGATGTTATGACTATCATTTCCAATAGGATTCTTCACACTACATGTATATGTTCCAATATTATTTGTACTAAAAGTATTGATCATATAGTTACTACGATAGATTGAAGCAGTACTAGTCTGACTAATTGTACTGATAGTAGTAGAGGTTGTGATTTTTACACCATCCTTCATCCAGGTGAATGTGTCTGGTGGAGAACCTTCTGATATACATGATAATGTTAGTGGTGCACCAATAACACCAGCAGCACTGGATATTGTACTGGTAATAACTGGAGTACCTGTGTGATTAATTGTCTTGACAATAAATACAATAACTGTATCAATATTCACTCACTTCTTCCTCTACTATACACACCCACCCTAATACTCTCCTCCATCATACTACTGTTCCTAATAGTACAAGTGTAAACACCTTCTGCAGCTCCATTAGTTAATCCTTCACAATAGTGTACATTTATCACTCCAACAAGATTGCGAAGTGTTCCTCCACGTGCTTGAATTACTCGTCCACCAGTGCATTCTCCATTTGTAATTACTGAATCACTGAAATATAATCTACCCAAATCAGCATTGTTCTCACCACCACTAGGTCCCAATCCAGTTACACAACGGAACAATAGACCCAAACCACTTATAGGGCTAATAAATGAATAATCAACAATCTTGTTATTAGAGGTAATCTCATTACTACCAGTGCTCTGTGCTCCACCAGTAATGGCAATTCCTACAACAGTATAATTATATGTGAGGGGACATAGAAAAAGAAACCTATAGCAGTTGGTCATGGAATTTTAGTTATGCTAATCATAGAATTCCACAACTTGCCAACTATTCATATTTTAAATTTTAAGTCAATACTCAATTGTTTTATAAAGTTATAAAGAATTTAAATACAAGTCTAATTTCCTAATGTACAGTGTATGTAATTTACTATATTCACCTAACAATAAACGGTTCAAATTAAAAAGTCTTTATAGGTCCCTTTTCCTATGCCCCCTCACATATAGTAACATGATTATTATACATCAGACTGTATCATAGTAATTTATTTTTATTAAGCAAGCATAGATCAATAAAATTATAGGAGCAGGACATAGTCTCCCGAGGCCCTCTCCTACCAGTAAGATTTAGATAACAGTACATTTACATCAATTTAGTGATTGAATCATGACAATTACTTGAATTACACCATCAGAGCCTTTCTCGTGAAATGTCACATTCCTTTCCTAAAATAAGTGCTATATATTTTTAATAGGGTGTGTGTTTTGGGGTTAACTGCATAATTATACTGTCACAGTAATGCAATGAAGTAACAACCAACTGTGTTGACTGCTGCTTGTACTAAATCTTTTCTTATTGGATTGGCTTGAACATTAACTTATAAATAAAATAACAAGTTGATGTTGTGCTACTTCTAAACACCAGGTGCCGTACAGCTAGCTAACTCATCTGGAATTAACCAACTATGTATTACTATTTTAATATATATTGTGCAATAATGCATAATTAATTTATTATAATTCTCAGGTTTAATAATTCATGAAATTTTTGTAGTTCTTCAATTGCATTGATACTGTATGTACTACTAAGGAAGCGCTTTTTAAGCAAACCATTATTAACAACATATTATGCACAGAAATATCTTCTAAAATGTTTTATATTTTGACTGCAGAGTTTTCCCCACAAATTCTCTTGACAAAGCTTTAAAGCTGCTCTTCATTTTTGCTCGTGTGCGATTGGGATACTTTCCTCTTTTCGAACTGAAAGAATAGTTTATTCCTGGTAATCTACAAGGCCTGTAGTGCTGTTTCTCAATTTTTAAACACCTCTAAAACCCAAAGGGAAGGTAATTCACAAAGTCTGAGGAGAGTCGCCAGACCCATATTTCAGACCGTCAAATAGAAACCACCTCAGAGATAAGTTTAACCAGTGCATAAGTTACATATTATAGCTGATTTTGCTTAATGGTTTTGCTTATGTGGGTGTGTACAGACAAACATAGATAGGTAGATAGACAAATGTAGGTATACACACACACACTCATATGCACTTTTATGTAAACAATTTCAGTTAATCAGATGCGTGCCCACAGCTGGCCTTTGGCTGGCTGTGAGCACTCTCCTGGTTTAAAAATTTTAATTTTGATACAATTGTTTTCATCCACAAGTACTATATGAGCCATCAGTTTAGAGCCATTGATAAATGTGACCAGGCGTGTAATAACAGGACATGTCGGTACATAAAAGTGCCTTTTTTTTCAAACTTTGATGGTTCATAACTTCTTATATCATCATCCCACGGCCGTGCATTTTTTTCAGCACTTACCAAACAATAATTAGCTTTAAATACAAGTACGAAATACAAACATTCTATTTCACTACACAGCAAATTAGTGTTCCAATACTACCTATACAAACTCAGTCTTTAGTCAGTATTGGAACAGCTAATGTAAAATAGTCCCTATAACTAGACAGATTGGACCCCAATAACTCCTCAGTATTCTGTGATCTGATTTTGTCTGAACATAGATAAAATTAGTTCCAATACCAAAACATAGATGAAATTAATACAGGCAGTATTTGTATATGAATTATGCTGTGGTACAAGATATATACTGTTATGTGACAAGCTGCAATTTGTGCCCTAGGTGCTTATATTTTCACAGGCACAGTTGCAAATATAGAAATTCAGTATTTAAAACCTGGATTTTTGGAAAGGCTATAGTATTTTGCAGAAATGATCAATGGAGTCACAAATTATTGCATTATAAAATTTCGTACTGTAGTTATTAAAAGGTCTTTTTTTTGTTTTATGATTATTCACAGAACTTAATAAATGAGTGTGTGTGCATCCTCGGAATCGTGTCATATTCTACTCTTGCTGTTGTATAACTACATTTTAAAACTAGTAGTCCAAAGTACTGCCCAGTTCATGACAAAAGTGGACCACAGTTCTATGATATAGTGATCATATTGGAATTAGTGGTCCATTTTAGTCTCAGTCTAGAACTATTGGTTCTATTGTTGACACAACATTTATTATGGGGTTAGTGTAGGAAGTAGTTGCGTGTGATTTCTGTCGTATTGATTGGAAAATCTTTCTTTGAAAGTTTTTAAAACTACATTAGGTTACTGGAGTGATACCTTCTTAAGAACCGATGAATAGCTTAGCTATATATGAGTACTTTACCATGTCACTAAACTGCTGGTATTGTAAAACTATAACAAAGGAGATGAATACAATGTGACCCAGTTTGAGAAAACCGGTCTTATCACCCATGTCAGCAGATTCGATTTTTCACCCAGGACACACATCTACATGAATAAACTGTCTAATTCCACATTTAAAATCAGCTATACTTGAGTGGTCTGGTTTTGCTGGCTGCTTTTCTCAAGCCCAGTGGCGATCCGTATGTGTGGTGTGGGGCCTTAATGGAGCTGTGGTCAGCCTGGGAATGACTGTATGTGGCTGCACAGCTCTGTGGTGTTGAATAACTACCTCTGTTGTGAATCTCCTTTCATTTTAGCCAGTTTTGAGATCTCAATGGCTCAAAACTTGCCATGGCCTAATTCATCCCTTGGCCTTCCTTTTCAATTTTTGAACACCATCTTGCCCGCCTTCCAGGGCCCCCGCCTCCCACCCAATTTGCAGTTCGCCTGATACAGTCAACCTCGGTTTAAAAACTATCTAAAATGGCGGGAAACTTAGTTGTTGGCTATTTGCACAGTGGATGCTCTGGAAGGTAAGGAATTGGTGTAAAACGTGTGAAAATTTGGTACACATAGCTTCAACCATTGGCGAGCTACAACACACTAAATACTTAAAACCGGCATTTCTCGATACTTTTAAATAGGCGATAAGCCAGGTTTTGTCAGACTGGGTCACAAATGTTGTATCATTAGCATTAACATTATAAATTGTGACTGAAATTATATTTATCAGCATTTTGGAAAACCTCTCTAGCTGACCAGTATAGAAAATGAATACATTGCTGAAATGACATGATTAATCTAACTCACCAGATATGCGAATCATCAATGGTAAACTGTTATAGTTCACTTCCCCAATTGTTGCAATACAAGATACAGTACCAGCATCTTCTGCAGTTAATTCAGTTCCAGTCACATTTTGTGTTGTTTGACCATGAGGAAAGCAACTTGGATTACCATTATTGAACGCTGCATTAGAATAACATTGTGTAGTGTTCCACTGGTAAGATGTTACTGTGAATATGGACCCTTCTGTTGATGTCACCAAACATGACAGTGTCATATTACTTAATATGGGATAATCAAATGTGTTGGGTTGATCACTGACTGGTGTACCAGCTGGATGACTTACTATCCTGACATCTGAATGGTGGAAGGTTGAACAAAAATATAATTACACAAACAATAAACAAGCAATGATACTACAAAATTATGCAATGAAATTTCTATCTACACAAAACAACCAAGCTGTAAAAAAGATGTTGCCCTATGCAAAATGCAAAGGGTGAAAAAATTTGCAAAAATCAATGGTGATGGCCAAGAAGTGGCTGTGATGGTAGGGTAATGGCAAAAGGTTTAATAACAACAATTCAGGTGAATCTGTGTTGCACTAGGAATTCCCCTTAGTTGTTGTCATTAAAAAGTTTGCCATCACAGCCATTTCTTGACTGCCACCTTTGATTCACAACTTTTTTCACCCTGTCATTTTTGCATGGGACAAAACATATTTTTTACAGTTTACTTGTTTTTGTACAGATATTACTTTAGTTCTTTGTGTAAATGCCAACCTCAATGTCAGCCAACCTATATGGCCGGCTTTGGTGATTACTTTTTTACTTGTCAAACAGTATGGTAGCACTGTTTAAGAAGGGATCCTCCAAAAATGATGTGCGTTGCCTAAAATTCCGCCTTCAAAAATCATCCTAGAGACATCTTACGCCACAAAAAATGTGACTGGATCTTCGAAAATCGTTCTTATCGCCCAAGACAGGAAGTTTGATTTTTTCACACAAACACAAAGTTTAATGAATGCACTATCAAGTTTCACTGCCACAGTAGACCAGAGTGAAGTGGTCTGCTTTTGCTGGCTGCTTTTTCAGAGCACAGTGGCGAGCCGTACGAGTGGTCTGTGGTCTCTGGCCAACCAGATGATGGCTGTGTGTGGCTGTACAGCTCCGTGGTGTTGGACAATGACCTGTGCTGTAAATTTCCTATCATTTTAGCCAGTTCTGAGCCCTGAATGGCATATAACTTGGCCCAGTTCATCCCAGCACGTCTCTTTTCAATTTTTGAACATCATCTTTCCTGCCTTCCAGGGCCCCCGCCTCCCACCCTTCAGGAGCTCGCCTCCCACCCTTCAGGAGCTCGCCTGATACAGACAACCTAGGTTTAAAAACTATCTAAAATGGCGGGAAACTTAGCTGCTGACTACTTCTTCAGTGGATGATCAGGAAGGTAAAAAATTGCTGTGAAACGTGTGAAAATTTGGTATGCGTACCTACCACCATTGGCCAGCTACAACACACTGAATGTTTAAAATCGACGTTTCTCGATACTTTTAAATGGGCGATAAGACCGGTTTTCCCAGAGACAGTCACAAATCACCTTTATGAAAAAAAAAATATTATTCCATCTAACATGAAATACTGCATTAAAATCAAGAAAACACTTACCAGTGACCGGATATCAAGACACACGGTAGTGTGTCGTGCGGCCCAAGAAGCCGGCGCGCAACCCAGTGAGTATATTGACAGGAAGAAAGAAAACGCAATTTTCGCACCTCCGTAGCTCTGTGCTGCCTTGATGAAACAAGACAAATTTTGCTGTGCACATTCCCTCCAACTTCAGTACTCCACATTCCAAATTTGAGCGAAATCGCTTCAGGCATTCCTGAGATATGCGACTTCAAAAATTGGCTTAGTTTCTTCGTTTTTTTCTTCTTATTTTTCTTCCTCTTTTCGCACACTTACAAAAACTGCTATAAAACGCGAACACGTTATCCGATTGCCTTGAAATTTGGCACAAAGAAGGGGGGTAAAAAGGCGCATCTCTGTACCAACTTTGGCTGGAATACCATAAACAGGCAAAGAGTTATGAGCGATTATGCACGAAAAATAACACCAATATGTTGTCACGCCTACAGGGTAAACCGCGTATGGGAAGAAGCTGAAAATCGGTGAGTGAATAGGTTAACTATTGAACCTCAAACCTTTTGTGGTTTGAAAGAAATGGAGCTAAAAACCAGGAAGATACAGCGAAAAAATCAACAGTGTGTAACAATTACGCAATCGAGATTAGCTAATTTTTATTATTATTATTATTATTATTATGCTTGCCACGCCTACCAGATAAACCACTTGGGGTAATGCTTTGAAAATCGCTGTACAGATGGAGTTATCATCTTAGAAAGGCTCTTCAATGGTGTAGAAAAATCAGACTTAAAGCCACGGAGTTATAACACGAAATCCAACTTGGTGTAACAAGTGCGAGATCGAGATACTCTAATAGAGCAGTCATCCTAATAGAGCAGTCACCCTGAACAGAATTCAAGAGATCAGTTAGAAATAAGTAACCTGTATAGAGATCAGCTACAAACAAATCATCCTGTAGAGAGTTCAGCTACAAACAATTCACCCTGTTCAGACATCAGTTAGAAGAAGTTTTCTTGTAGAGAGTTCAGTTACAAACAAATCACCCTGTTGAAAGATCAGCTAGAAGATGTCACCTTATAGATAGTTCAGTTACAAAGAAACCACCATGTAGAGAATTCAGCTACAAACTAGTGACCCTGTAGATACATCAGCTAGAAGAAGTTACCTTGTAGAGAGTTCAGCTACAAAGAAACCATTCTGTAAAGAGCTCAGCTGCAAACAAATCACCTATACAGAATTCAGCTATAAACAAACTACCCTGTAGAGAGATCAGCTAGAAGAAGTTACCTTGTAGATAGTTTAACTACCAACAAATCATCCTGTAGAGAGATCAGCTAGAAGAAGTTACCTTGTAGATAGTTCAGCTACAAACAATTCACCCTGTACAGAGCTCAGTTAAAAGAGGTTTCCTTGTAGAGAGTTCAGCTACAGACAAATCACCCTGTAGAGAGATCAGTTAGAAGAAGTTACCTTGTAGATCGTTCAGCTACAAACAATTCACCCTGTAAAGAGATCAGCTAGAAGAAGTTACCTTGTAGAGAGCTCAGCTACAAAGAAACCATCATGTAGAGAATTCAGCCGCAAACAAATCATGTATAGAGAGTTCAGCTACAAACAAATCTCCCTGTAGAGAGATCAGCTAGAAGAAGTTTCCTTGTAGAGAGTTCTGCTACAAACAAATCACCCTGTAGAAAGATCAGCTAGAAGAAATCACCTTGTAGAGAGTTCAGCTTCAAAGAAGCAATCATGTGAGACTTCAGGTACAAACAAATTGTCCTGTAGAGAGATCAGCTAGAAGAAGTTACCTTGTAGAGAGTTCAGCTACAAAGAAACCATCATGTAGATAGTTCAGGTACAAACAAATCACCCTGTAGAAAGATCAGCTATAGAAGAAATCACCTTGTAGAGAGTTCAGCTACAAAGAAACTATCATGTAGAGAGTTCAACTACAAACAAATCACCCTGTAGAAAGATCAGCTATAGAAGAAATCACCTTGTAGAGAGTTCAACTACAAAGAAACCATCATGTAGAGAGTTCAGCTACAAAGAAATCGGCCTGTAGAGAGATCAGCTAGAAGAAATTACCTTGTAGAGAGTTCAGCTACAAAGAAACCATCATGTAGAGAGTTCAGCTGCAAACAAATCACCTGTAGAGAGTTAAGCTACAAACAAAACTCCCTGTAGAGAGATCAGCTAGAAGAAGTCACCTTGCAGGGAGTTCAGTTACAAAGAAATAAACCATGTAGAGAGTTCAGCTGCAAACAAATCACCTGTAGAGAGTTCAGCTAGAAACAAGTCACCCTGTAGAGAGATCAGCTAGAAACAAGTCACCTTGTAGAGAGTTCAGCTAGAAGAAGTCACAGTGTAGAGCTACAAAGAAACTAACATGTAGAGTTCAGAACTCAGCTACAAACAAATCTCCCTGTAGAAAGATTAGCTAGAAGAAGTTACCTTATAGGGAGTTCAGCTATGAACAGATCACCCTGTAGAGAGTTCAGCTACAAACAAATCACCCTGTAGAGAGTTCAGCTACAAACAAATCACCCTGTAGAGAGTTCAGTTACAAAGAAACCACCATGTAGAGAGTTCAGCTGCAAAAAAAATCAATCACTCTGTTGAGAGTTCAGCTAGAAGAAGTCACCTTGTAGAGAGTTAAGCTGCAAATAAATCACCCTGTAGAGAATTCAGGTACAAAGAAATCACCCTGTAGAAAGATCAGCTAGAAGAAGTTACCTTGTGGAGAGTTCAGCTACAAAGAAACCACCATGTAGAGAGTTCAGCTGCAAACAAATCACCTGTAGAGAGTTCAGCTAGAAACAAGTCACCGTGTAGAGAGATCAGCTAAAAACAAGTCACCCTGTAGAGAGTTCAGCTAGAAGAAGTCACATTGTAGAGAGTTCAGCTACAAAGAAACTACCACGTAGAGAGTTCAGCTACAAACAAATCATCCTATAGAGAGTTCAGCTAGAAGAAGTCACCTTTTAGAGAGTTCAGCTACAAAGCAACCACCACGTAAAGAGATCAGCTGCAAAAAACTCAATCACCTTGTAGAAAGATCGGCTAGAAGAAGTTACCTTGTAGAGAGTTCAGCTACAAAGAAACCACCATATAGAGAGTTCAGCTGCAAACAAATCATCTATAGAGAGTTCAGCTAGAAACAAGTCACCCTGTAGAGAGATCAGCTAGAAACAAGTCACCTTGTAGAGAGTTCAGCTAGAAGAAGTCACATTGTAGAGCTACAAAGAAACTACCATGTAGAGTTCAGCTGCAAACAAATCACCCTGTAGAGAACACAGCTACAAACAAATCGCCCTGTAGAAAGATTAGCTAGAAGAAGTTACCTTATAGGGAGTTCAGCTATGAACAGATCACCCTGTAGAGAGTTCAGCTACAAACAAATCACCCTGTAGAGAATTCAGCTACAAACAAATCACCCTGTAGAGAGTTCAGTTACAAAGAAACCACCATGTAGAGAGCTCAGCTGCAAAACAAATCAATCACTCTGTTGAGAGTTCAGCTAGAAGAAGTCACCTTGTAGAGAGTTAAGCTGCAAATAAATCACCCTGTAGAGAATTCAGGTACAAAGAAATCACCCTGTAGAAAGATCAGCTAGAAGAAGTTACCCTGTGGAGAGTTCAGCTACAAAGAAACCACCATGTAGAGAGTTCAGCTGCAAACAAATCACCTGTAGAGAGTTCAGCTAGAAACAAGTCACCCTGTAGAGAGATCAGCTAAAAACAATTCACCCTGTAGAGAGTTCAGCTACAAACAAATCACCCTGTAGAGAGTTCAGTTACAAAGAAACCACCATGTAGACAGTTCAGCTGCAAAAAAAATCAATCACTCTGTAGAGAGTTCAGCTAGAAGAAGTCACCTTGTAGAGAGTTCAGCTACAAAGCAACCACCATGTAAAGAGATCAGCTGCAAAAAACTCAATCACCTTGTAGAAAGATCGGCTAAAAGAAGTTACCTTGTAGAGAGTTCAGCTACAAAGAAACCACCATTTAGAGAGTTCAGCTGCAAACAAATCACCTATAGAGAGTTCAGCTAGAAACAAGTCACCCTGTAGAGAGTTCAGCTAGAAGAAGTCACATTGTAGAGAGTTCAACTACAATGAAACTCCCATGTAGAGAGTTCAGCTGCAAACAAATCACCCTGTAGAGAACTCAGCTACAAACAAATATGCAGTGTAAAAAGATCAGCCAGAAGAAGTTACCTTGTAGAGAGTTCAGCTACAACGAAACCACCATGTAGAGAGTTTAGCTACAAACAAATCACCTGTAGAGAGTTCAGCTAGAAACAAGTCACCCTGTAGAGAGATCAGCTAGAAACAAGTCACCTTGTAGAGAGTTCAGCTAGAAGAAGTCACGTTGTAGAGAGTTCAGCTACAAAGAAACCAACATTTAGAGAGTTCAGCTGCAAACAAATCACCCAGTAGAAAGTTCAGCTATGAACAGATCACCCTGTTGAGAGTTCAGTTAGAAACAAGGAATCCTGTAGAGAGATCACCTAGAAGTATCGCATTGTAGAGAGTTCAGCTACAAACAAATCACCTGTAGAGAGTTCAGCTACAAACAAATCACCCTGTAGAGAGATCAGCTAGAAGAAGTCACCTTGTAGAGAGTTCAGCTATAAAGAAACCACCATGTATAGAATTCAGCTGCAAACAAACACCCTGTAGAGAACTCAGCTACAAACAAATCGCCCTGTAGAAAGATCAGCTAGAAGAAGTTACCTTGTAGGGATTTCAGCTACAAACAAATCACCCTGTAGAGAGTTCAGCTACAAAGAAACCATTCTGTAAAGAGCTAAGCTGCAAACAAATCACTTGTACAGAATTCAGCTACAAACAAATCACCCTGTAGAGAGATCAGCTAGAAGAAATTACCTTGTAGATAGTTCAGCTACAAACAAATCACCCTGTAGAAAGATCAGTTAGAAGAAGTTACCTTGGAGAAAGTTCAGCTACAAAGAAACCATTTTGTAAAGAGCTCAGCTGCAAACAAATCACCTGTACAGAATTCAACTACGAACAAATCACCCTGTAGAGAGATCAGCTATAAGAAGTTACCTTGTTGATAGTTCAGCTACAAACAAATCTCCCTGTAGAGAGATCAGCTAGAAGAAATTACCTTGTAGAGAGTTCAGCTACAAAGAAACCACCATGTAGAGAGTTCAGCTGCAAAGAAATCACCCTGTAGAAAATTCTGCCAGAAACAAATTGTCCTGTAGAAAGATCAGTTAGAAGAAGGTACCTTTTAGAGAGTTCAGCTACAAAGAAACCATTCTTTAAAGAGCTCAGCTGCAAACAAATCACCTATACAGAATTCAGCTACAAACACATCACCCTGTAGAGAGATCAGCTAGAAGAAGTTACCTTGTAGATCGTTCAGCTACAAACAATTCACCCTGTAGAGAGAGCAATTAGAAGAAGCCACCTTGTAGAGTGTTCAGTTACAAAGAAACCACCATTGAGATTTCTGTAATCAATATAATATTATGTGACCGGATTTGCGAAAAGGGGTCTTCCACACACATCCAATTCCGTAACCGTTGGAGACCATAACTCAGTGTTCAAGTAACATATTAACCTGAAAATTTCACCACGTATTCAGCTATAGTGGTGCTCACCACTGTCCAAAATTTAATCTGAAGTTATCAATTGTCAAAGTTGGCAAATTGGATGTGTGTGGAAGACCCCTTTTCGCAAATCCGGTCACATATGTATTATACAGTATATATAATTTGTACATTTACTGATAAAATATTTAAAGTACATCTACTTCATCTTTTCTTCTTCCTGTAGTAAAGAATAAAACATAGGTTAAAAAAGTCCCAAAGCCGGCCTATGGCCGGCTTTGGGGTATACAAATACAAAAAGAAATGAAATCTAATCCAAAACAGCCAAGCTGTAAAAAAAAGTGTGCAGCCCTCAGAAAGGCTATGGTGAAAAAAGATGTGAAATCCAAGGTGGTGGCCAAGAAATGGCTGTGATGGTAGGTTAATGGTAAAAATTTTAATAATGACAATTTAGGTAAATTTTGTGAAGCGGCACAAAAATTCACCTGAATTGTCGTTATTAAAATTTTTACCATTAACCTACCATCACAGCCATTTCTTGGCCGCCACCTTGGATTTCACATCTTTTTTCACCATAGCCTTTCTGAGGGCCGCACCCTTTTTTTACAGCTTGGCTGTTTTGGATTAGATAGAATTTACAAAAACATCACCAAAACTTGAAATTTGGTCTGCATCATGCACGCACGCACACACGCACTCACTCACTCACTCACTCACTCACTCACTCACTCACTCACTCACTCACTCACTCACTCACTCACTCACTCACTCACTCACTCACTCACTCACTCACTCACTCACTCACTCACTCACTCACCACAGTCGCAAGCCTAGAAGCCAAACAAAGCAATGCACAGCCACCATTTTATGCCAAAATAACATACTAATCAGTGGTATGTGCCTTTTGAGGTTCTGACAAGTGTAGGCTCTTTGTGCCTTGTCGTTTCTTTTATCTTCAATCAGGCTGCTTGTCTTCTTCATTCAACGAAACAATATCCAGGCATTATTTTTCCCTATCAACACTTTCTTTTCTTGGACACCCGCCAGTAATCCTACATCAAATACAGGTACTTTGATGACTTACTATAAATTCGGGACATTCATTAGCTATTAACAGAGCCATAGCTGATTTCTTTCCATTTCACCTGCAGGAGGAAATATGCGGGTGTGTCATCACCTCTAATCTTGGACAGGAGCTAATCAGCTCATTCTCGTAAACTACTAAACCAAATCATATGAAAATAATTGATGTGGAAATACTTCACATAGCACTTAACTAAACCTCCAAATTTGAGCCAAAAAACTACTTATTTGGTTGTATTGCTAGAGTGGATTAAAGTTTCAGTTCGAAATTCTGTACCCTGACAAGCATCATTCATTCTTGAACAAGACCCAGTATTTCCTACACCAAATATTTAACCACTTGCTACCAACACCATCCATTAAAGCTATTCATAGGTTATAAACAGAGCCAAAGGTTATTACTTTCTATCACATTTATGGAGTGTTGTGATCAACTTCAAGTATTTCCTGGGATTTTATTGCTATTTTGGATCTGTTCTTGGTCATAGTCATATTGCACGAAAGCCACAGATTATCTATCTCATGCTTTAAAGGTTTCACTATAAGTGAGCTTATACACATTATGTGAAAACATGCTTATTCTATGGATTTACTTGAAGATTATATTGATGCATGTGTATGACACTTTATGGCCTGTATTAGCTAACCATGTAATGGGCTATAGTTATACCAGAAGGAGTTAAAATATGCCAAGTAGCTATATACTCACAATTTATTAAAATAATGCAGTAAATCACCTCTTTTGGCCACTAGAAATAGCCCAAGAAATAGTTGGAGCCAAGAATGGATGATAGGACACAGAAGCTATGTGTCTGAGAACAGGATCATCACATGCGTGCATATGTGGGGTAGGCTAGACATAATTCCTTTGGCGTTTTAATTAAACTATGTGTTGATGGTTTAGCGGTGACTACAAGCCATGCCCATAATAAATTGTCATGTTTTAGGCCATGCTCAACAGTAAACTGAGGTATTACATTTCTATGTAGTACCAGTCACTTGTCTAAGTTGTATAGCAGTAGTAAAATGTACTTAAAATCTGTTCACCATAAGTAATTTTACTTGTAGAATGCATCTAACTTTATATTGTAGACTAGAATGAGCTGTATATTAATGATTATGTCACTAATAACAATGAGGATGAGTGCTAGTGTTATTAGTGTATATTGAATTGGTGATCGGTATCAGCTAACTCTGTTGCTTAATATGAATATAGCTAATTTGGATATTGGCACAACACTAGTGGTGACACACCCACATATTTCCTATCAAATCCACCTTCACATGAGATGGAAAGAAATAAACTATGGCTCTGCTGGTAGCTGATGAATAGCCCTAAGTGATGGTTTGGTAGTAAGTCATCAAAGTGTTTGATGCAGGATTACTGGTGAGTGTCTGAAAATACATGGAATTTGTCCACGAAAACAGGATTTCAAACAGTGAATTTGATCTGGTCTAGTACAACAACCAAATACAAGAGGGACACATAAAGAAGACAGCATTTCTGTTAGTTATACTTGATTATGTGTCTATTCAAAAAATAATAAGTGTGCATAGCTAATAGCCACCAAGAGAGGACTAGCTCTTATCTGAGATCTATACAAAGTGAGGTGCTTAAACCTCTACAGAATAACAGGATTGAATCATTTGTTCTATATACAAGTTTATTAATATTTTTGTAGTTCAACTCTCTACACAGTGACTTGTAACATAGCTGAATATTGTACAGGGTGACTTGATTGCAGCTGAACTCTCTACTTGGTCACTTGCAATGTACTTGAATCCTCTACTGGGTGACCAGTTTGTCACTGAATGACTTGTTATGTATAGCTGAACTCTATACAGGGTAAGTTAAACTCTTCACAGTACGATTTGTTTGTACCTCAATTATATAAAAAATGCCTTGTTGCTTTGCTGAACTCTCTGCAGTAATACTAGTTGCTTAGCTTCACGCTCTATTAGTGCTATTAATGTGAATGTTCTAAAAGAGTATTTCAATTATGCATTTTATACATGTTTGTTTGCAACCATCCAATTGTTCTATACCACTGCAAGGCCTCATAATAGTTAAAAACCTACCACAAGGATTTGTGTGATTTTAAAAACCCGAGGCAAAGCCAAGGTTTTAAACTCACAAAGATCTTAGCGGGTGGTCTCTAACTGACTTAAAAATTGGTGTGGGTCTATTGATAGTAGTTGATAGTTTGTTTAATTGTGGGTAGAATAAAACATCATCATGTCATCATATTGTGCACAAAATATACATTGTTATATCTAAAAGGAAGATCACTGACTCCTGAGGGAGGCATAGCAGATCAGTGATCAATTGTGTGATCTGTAATGTTACTGTAGCACATTGGTGTTCATTAGTGAGGTATGCTTGGTAGTGACTCCTTTAACTGCAGATAAGAGGTATTATTTTAAAGAACCTCTCCAGAGATCCCTAACCATTTTAGAGAGCCTCTCTAGAAGTCTCTTAGTAATAGTTAGACACCTACCATGAGGATCTTCATGATTTTAAAGATGCAAGGCAAAGCCAAGGTTTTTAAGCCACGAAGATATGAGTGGGTAGTCTCTAACTGACTTAGAAAATGGTTTGGGTATTTTTATACTGATAGATGCATGGATTGATTGTGGGTTAGGTAAAACAATATTATGTAATCACACCTTACTTAAATGTAAGCACTTTTTACATTGTTGTATATATAAGGAAGCTCACTGATCTGCTCTCTCCAGAGGGAGGCATGGCAGATCAGCAATGCTACTCAACGCATCAGTGATTATTAGTGAGGCATGCTTGGTGATGACTCCCTAAACTGGAGATAGGAGATCTCATTTTAGAGCACATCTCCAGAAATTTTAGAGAATCTCTCCAGAGGACTCTTAAGAATTTTAAAGACCTCATTATCTCCCAAAGATCAAAAGGTTTATGCATACCATTTTCTAGGAGATTACATGATATTATATCCCAAGGATCAAAGGATTTTATGAATAAAATTTTCAAAAAAATTGTTGTATAATATCCCTACTGTGGTGTGGGTATGTAGGTGTGTGTGCGTGCGTGCGTGTGTGCGTGCGTGCGTGCGTGTGTGCGTGCGTGCGTGCATGCATGCATGTGTGTACATACATACCTACATACATACGATATGCGTCAAAATAAAGTTAACATAGCAGTAGGCATACTATGATCATAGTACAAAAGTTTTATAATATTATTACAGTATGAAAGTAGCTGTAAAACACAGTGATACGCTTCGTGCTATGGCTTGGTTCTATGCCTAACTACAATAAGTATTACAATGCATAAATTTTGTCCCTACATAACAGCTATCTGTTCTAATTTAAATTATAGTATAATTATGTACTGAGATAACATTACATTACCTTCTCCATTTTGTAGGAAGACTGAGAAGTTCATCTGGAGGCAGCTAAATGTGTGTAGCTTGTGGCAGTATACCGGTACGATTGCGTTGGGACTCTACATCAGTTGAGGCAACTTCTCACGGATTCAGTTCAGGATGCCTACCTCTGGTTAGTGTTCCACATTTTATGTAGTCTTGTATTGCTGCCTTACATTTCAAATTGATCATGTAGTGAAAGCGTTGGGGCATTACTCTACAAAGTGTGATGAAAGTGAACTACAACACTGGGGAGATTATCTATAAGCTAACTATCAATATATCTTTCTTCAATATCTCGCCATAACCATCATAAACTTCTTATTACACTCAGTTTATACAACAGCCACAGGTTACCAGTATTATAGTCATTACTGTTTACTTTGCTTGCACCAATACTGGGACTTTCCCTGGGAGTTCCCCATGACCAAGAGTTCATAATATATATGATGAACTCTTTCCGTTACTGATTGCATGCTTGTTAGCAGTGTGGACTGTATCATCAGTACTGTACGATGATGAAGATTCAGGAGGACTGAACCACAATGAATCCTCAGTAGCCTAGGAAACCTGTCAGTGGCTTGACCCACTATGTACTGCCTTGTTAGCACCATGCATGACTTGAATTTATTTCTAGGCTTAAGTCTAGGCTTAAGTCTATTATGCTCCAAAATCTTCCTATTATTCTTTCTGGCACTTCTTTTTTTTATTCACCTATTATGCTCAAATTTATTCCTAAGTCTACCTATTATTCTCAAATTATTCCCAAATGTGTGTGCCAAATTAGTATTTTTGTTAGGGTTTTTAAACGAGTGACTGCTCTATTAGAATTATGGACTCGAAGTTGACTGCTCTATTAGAGTATCTCGATCGTTTTCACCGTTTTTATGCTTGTGTTTTGGTAGTAAATCTAAAAGATTTTTACACTGCACCACAACAAAAACTTATAATTTTGTACCAATTATTCTTAGAATTCATCCGATTATTCCGGAATATTCCCCAATGCTTTTCAGTACCTATTATTCCCGTAATTATGCCGGCATAATAGACGCATGCCTACTTAAGTCTATTATGCTCCAAAATCTTCCTATTATTCTTTCTGGAACTTCTTTTTTTATTCACCTATTATGCTCATTTTTATTCCTGAGTCTACCTATTATTCTCAAATTATTCCCAAATATGTATGCCAAATTAGTATTTTTGTTAGGGTTTTTAAACAAGTGACTGCTCTATTAGAATTATGGACTCGAAGTTGACTGCTCTATTAGAGTAAGTGACTGCTCTATTAGAGTATCTCGATCGTTTTCACCGTTTTTATGCTTGCACTGTTTTGGTAGTAAATCTAAAAGATTTTTACACTACACCACAACAAAAACTTATAATTTTGTACCAATTATTCTTAGAATTCATCTAATTATTCCGGAATATTCTTCAATGCTTTTCAGTACCTATTATTCCCGAAATTATTCCGGCATAATATATGCATGCCTATTTATTTCCTCCGAGTATCCCTTTAAAAAAAAAAAATTTTATAGCGTGTATCCTATTTATTCCAAAACTGGCAATATCTATATTTGGCTGTATACTAAATAGTGTCCTAGAATTAATTGTAGCTCGACACTGATTAGGCCTTTGTCTGTATGTATGCTGAGTTCGATGCTGAGTTTTAACCTCACTGTGCTACTTCATCAAGTAAGTGCATGTAAAAATGTGACTGGATGTGCAACAAGGGGTCTTCCACACACATCCAATTTTATGAACTTGGAAGATCATAATAATATTGTGTTCAAGAATGATACAAACCTCTATCCCTTACCCTATGTTGGTACTCCCTACTGTCCACATTTCAAGGTAATAACTATTTCCAATTTCAAGTTATGAATTGCAAAAGTTCGTAACTTGGATGTGTGTGGAAGACCCCTTTTCGCAAATCTGGTCACATATACTACTCATGTAGCTATGTACGCAGCTAGCTAACTACAACAAAATAAAGATAGGTAAGCACAAACAAAAGTTTATAAAATGTGTGTTACCAGCAAAACTAGTAATTACTCAAGGATGAGGTGCACATTAGAGATTTCTGAGGGGATGTCAGCTCAAAGACACCTGTGTAACAAACGCATAACACACACATTAGTTATACATGCTCTGAAGGTGTGGCTATAAGCTCATACAAGAGCGTCTAATAGTTTCTGATGTCCTGCCATAGCCAGAGTTAGTGCCAAGTGAAGATCACCATGGGAGAATTAATATAGCGCAGCAAGAATAAAATCACTAGCTACACATGTAGCTAAACATGCAATAATCAGCTAGTTAGTTGCTTCCTATACCCATCAAAAATGTGGCATAGCATGATTGTAGTTTCCATCGCACTACTTCATACTAAATGTTGTAGTACAATGTCATACTACAATACATTTACTGCTGCTAGGGTTAAACTACAACTACAATTACCACTATGCTATGCTACATTAACTTTATTTTGACGCATACCATACATACAAACATTCACACTTACTTAAAGTACTAGAAACCACCATGATGTTATGACTATCATTTCCAATAGGATTCTTCACACTACATGTGTATGTTCCAATATTATTTGTACTAAAACTATTGATCATGTAGTCACTACGATAGATTGAAGCAGTGCTAATCTGACTAATCGTAGTGATATTAATAGAGGTTGTGATTGTTACACCATCCTTCATCCAGGTGAATGTGTCTGGTGGAGAACCTTCTGATATACATGATAATGTTAGTGGTGCACCAATAACACCAGAAACACTGGATATTGTAGTGGTAATAACTGGAGCAGCTGTGTGATTAATTGTCTTGACAATAAATACAATAACTGTATCAATATTAACTCACTTCTTCTTCTACTATACACTCCCACTCTAATACTCTCCTCCATCATACTACTGTTCCTAATAGTACAAGTGTAAACACCTTCTGCAGCTCTATTAGTTAATCCTTCACAATAGTGTACATTTATCACTCCAACAAGATTACTAAGTGTTCCTCCACGTGCTTGAATTACTCGTCCACTAGTGCATTCTCCATTTGTAATTTCTGAATTTCTGAAATATAATCTACCCAAATCAGCATTGTTCTCACCACCACTAGGTCCCAATCCAGTTACACAACGGAACAATAGACCCAAACCACTTATAGGGCTAATAAATGAATAATCAACAATCTTGTTATTAGAGGTGATCTCATTACTACCAGTACTCTCTGCTCCACCAGTAATGGCAATTCCTACAACAGTATAATTATGTAGTAACATAATTATCATACATCAAACTGTATTAGTAATAATGAGCAATCAAAATAACCATTAAATCAACCCATAATTGCATGTACATTGCAGATAATAGGAGTAGTGAATAGCATAGGTGGCGGAAAAGGGGGGGGGTGGGTGGGGGGCGAGGGGGCTAAACCCCCCCCCCTCCTCAGAATTATATCACACCGAAATTATCTTTCTTGGAGTGGGGCTGAAAACCGTGATAAAGATCGAGATATTCTAATAGAGCAGTCACTCTAATAAAGTAGTCAGTGTGTAGCGAGCTATGAAAGGATTTTTATGTAGTTTATCAGCTAGAAATGGTAGCTGGTCAGGTGGAAAGCTCTTGTCAGTTGGTTGCGACCTTTTTTTTTTTTTTTTTTTTTTTGGTCTTACCTTACCAAACTATAGAAATAAGTCTGGGTCAGCCCAGCCCCCCTTCATATCAACTACTTCCTCCGCCGCTGGTGAATAGGGTTAAAGAAATGAAAACAACTTCAAAGTGATTAAAAATTTTTATTAAACAAGCATAGAACAACCAAAGGACAGGAGCAGGACATAAGGCCCTCTTTTCCCACTTAAATTTAGATGACAGTACATTTACACTAATTCAGTGATTAAAGTATAATTTATTGCATTTTATCACTGGAGCCTTTCTTGTGGAATGTCCCATTCCTTTTCTTCATATACAGCGTAAGTGCTATATTTTAGTTCCTTTATTTCAATATGTGTACTGTTTTTGGGTTAACTACTTATACTGTCACAGTAATGTAATGGTGTAAAAACCAACTGTATGTGCTACTACTGCTTGTGTTAAATTCTTTCTTATTGGATTGGCTTGAAAGTTAACAACTGTGTTTATAAATAATATAACAATTGTGACTGGGCCTGCAAACATAGGGTATGTGGGCACAAACTACACCCTCTTATACAACGGGTCATATCTTAGTTATGGAAAAGTATATTTGCATTCTATAACTTGCATTATAATGCCAATTAAAAGAGCATTAAGTGTTGAAAATTACATGGCCTTAGCTTAATAATATTAAAAGTTATGAACCATGAAGGTGTGAAAAAATAAGCAAATTTTATGTGCTCACATGTCCTATTTTCGCAGGCCCGGTCACAATTTAAATTTAAATTTTGATACATTTATCTTCATCTCCAAGTACTATATGTGACCGGGCCTGCAAAAATAGGGCATGTGGGTACATTATGTTTGCCTACTTTTTCAACTTTCATTACTCATAACTTTGTACCACTATGCTATGGCATTGCAATTTTTAGCTGTTAGTAGGCATTTAATTGGCATCATGATGCAAGTTGCAGAATGGAAATATACTTTTCCAGTACTGAGATATGACCTGTAGAGTGATGGGATGTAGTTTATGCCCACATGCCCTGTTTTCGCAGGCCCGGTCACATATGATGTAGTTTAGAGCCATTAATAAATGTGCAATAACAGAACATGTGGGTACATAAAATTGCCAAACTGTAATGACTCATAACTTCTTATGCCATCATCCTATGCTCATGTATTATTAAACAATAATCAGTGTTGCAATACAAGTACAAATACAAATATTCTATTCCATTTCCAAGATAATAACCTGTTATGTGACAGGCTGCAGTTTGTGCCTAAATTGCCCTATTTTTGCAGGCACAGTCACAAATTACATACTAAGTATTTTAAACCTGGATTTTTGAAAAGGCTATATTATTTTGCAGAAATGGTCAATGGAGATACAAATTATTGCATTGATAAATTACTTTCATATTACAAAACCCAATTTTGTATTAAAACTTGTCCTCAGAACCGTGTCATATTCTACTCTTGCTGTTGTATAACTATAACTTAAAACTAGTAGTCCAAAATACTTCCCAGTTCATGACAAGAGTGGACCACAGCTCTGCAATATAGTGATTATATTGGAATTAGTGGTCCATTTTAGTCTAAGTCTAGAACTATTGGTTCCATTGTTGACACAACATTAATTATGGGGTTAGTGTAGAAAGTAGTTGCATGTGATTTCTGTTGTATAGATTGGCAAAATTTTCATTGAAAGTTTTTGAACCACGTCAAGTTACTGGAGTGATAATGTCTTAAGAACTCATGAACAGCTTAGCTATAATACTTTACCATGTCACTAAACATGCTGGCATTGTAAAAATAATTATAACAAAGTAGTTGTACAAAATTTTGTATCATCAGTATTAACATTATGAATTGTGACTGAAATTATTCATCGGCATGTTGGGAAACCTCTCTAGCTGACCAGTATAGAAAATGAATACATTGCTGAAATGACATGATTAATCTAACTCACCAGATATGCGAATTGTGAATGGTAAACTGTTATAGTGCACTTCCCCAATTGTTGCAATACAAGATACAGTACCAGCATCTTCTGCAGTCAATTCAGTTCCTGTCACATTCTGTGTTGTTTGACCATGAGGAAAACAACTTGGATTTCCGTTATTGAATGCTGCATTAGAATAACATTGTGTAGTGTTCCACTGGTAAGATGTTACTGTGAATGTGGACCCTTCTGTTGATGTCACCATACACGACAATGTCGCATTACTCAATATGGGATAATCAAATGTGTTGGGTTGACCACTGACTGGTGTACCAGCTGGATGACTCACTATCCTGACATCTGTATGGTGGGAGAATAAGCAAAAGAAATAATTATGCAAACCATAAACAAGCAGTGATACTACTAATTATACAGTGAAATTTGTATCTGCACAAAACAACACAGGTGTAAAAAAAGATTTTGTACCATGCAAAAAGGACAGGGTAAAAAAAGTAGTGAAATCAAAGGTGATGGCCAAGTAATGGCTCTGACGGGATATGTAACACTGATTGCACACAGAGACTAATGTATGCACTACACATGATCTCATGGAATTTACACATATAGGTAAAGATGGTAGTTGAAAGGTTTCATGTACTTGTAATGGGATATCGATAGTGAGATAAAACAAGTGGCAGCATGTCATAGAGTAACTATTTCACACTGGTGTAGTTGGTACAGTACCTTCACTGAGTGCAGAGCTGTTTAGAAGCTCTGCCTTCACTCTGAAATAGACCTTGCATCACCTGCTGTGTAGTTACATTATAACCAGAGGCAAAATTTCTGTTGTACCGTGGAAAAACTGTTACAGTACCCGAGGAGGTAACCAATTGTTGCGGTGATTCTGTTTTTCTCTGATTTTTTTGCCATAGGTTGCTGCTCATGTGAGGATGGCCAATAATGATAATAGCCCAGTTCTACTCCCAGAGAAATTCGATGGTAGCCAGAGTTTTGATGACTGCATTGACTGGGCGAGTCACTTTGGTTGCATATCAAAGATTTAATGGATTGAATGATGGCAAGGAAACATTATGGCTAAAAGCTAGTGTGACCGGGTAAGCTTACGTGGCTTATAATTGCCTCAGTCATGAAATCCAAGATTTCTTCAATTTAATGTGGATGTTGTTATGAGAATACTTTGAGCCATCCTGTAAGAAATAGCTTTATAAGATAGAGTGGGAGAATCGGACAAAATGTGCAGAGGAAGATTGGGCTGACTTTGGAGACAATCTATGTTTACTTATAGATAAGGCATTTCCCTAGCTTTGAAGCAATGCAAAAGGAAGAATTAGCATTGTTTCACTTTTTAGCACAGCTCAAATCATCACAGATATCTTTTGCAGTATGACAGTGCTGGCCTAAAAGTGTAAGGGAAGCAGTGCAGGCTTGAATCATAGAGCACCCAAGTCACAAAATGCCAGTTGATAGCAACAAGCAGCCTATTAACCAATTGCAGTGCTTAACAGAGGCTCTACAACAACTCCATAAAAGGCTAGTGGAGCTCGAAACAGTTACTTATAGCTTATGTGAGTCACACACCAACAGTAAAGAATTTAGACAGCAACCATCTCAGAACAGGATGGGTAAACATAAGCCTAGAGCTCACACTGTCATATGTAGAAAACTTAAGCAATCTGGTTACCTTGCCAGAGGGTATAAATTGGGTCAAACTGGTTAACAAGTTAACAGTGAGCTAAAGAACAAACACCCACCATTGGCCATTAATTCAGCCACCAGTTTTTAATTCAGCTACCAGTTTTTAATTCAGCCACCAGTTTTTAGCTCAGTGGTACAGTGTCAGGCTTGTCGGTATCATTTCTAGTAAGTGCTGGGGCAGGGGTATCTTTAATCAATGTTAAGGTATGGGATAAGTTTTATGTTAAAGTTGAGGCTACTGAATACCATAATATAGTTGTTGATGACCACCCTATTAATGTGCATGGGTCAGCCTCTGTCTGTATAACTATTGCTAATATAACATACCACAAAAATTTCATTATTGCAGTAAATAACATCACAGATGAAGGTATATTGAGAATGGACTTCATGAAAGCTAACAAATGTATAATGGATATAGCTAAAAGGCAACTAATTTTGCAGCAGCTGGAACACCTTGCCCTGGTACCATCCAATCTGTGACACAGTAGTAGTGTTAGCCATGTCACCATGAGTAGAACAGTTATCATTCCAGGTGCTAGTGAGATAGAAATAATGGCTAGATTACCAGTAAAGGAGAAGTCGTGGCTCACTGAGGAAAGGAATTTTGATAAGATGCTGATTGTTAGGGCTGTTGTGACTCCATCAGAAAATGGTGAGTGTAATGCCTGTAAGTCTGTACCAGGATACAAGAGTGGCCAAAACAGAACTTATCACAGAGGCCAGTATTACTGCAGTTGCTGAAGTACTGTCACAAAAAGTTGATTATGTGCTTTTGGAAGTATCTCTACAGGTACCACTAGCTGCAGATTTGATGAAGACACAAAAGGAGTAATTCTTAGCAGATTACTATAATATTCTAGCCAAGGGTGATAATGATTTAGGATGTACCAATGTGTTGAAGCACCAGATTGAAACCGGTGTGGCTAAACCAATTCACCAGCAGGTAGGGGTGCTGTAATTATGCCGGAATAATTTTCAGCATAACGCCAGAAATCATTATTCCAGCATTATGCTAGCATTTTGAAAAAAATTATTAAAGATTTCATGAATGAACGATCGATATACTCTAATAGAACAGTCACCAGATCGAGATACTCTAATAGAACAGTCACCAGATCGAGATACTCTAATAGAACAGTCACCAGATCGAGATACTCCAATAGCACATTCATCTATATTTACTCTAACAAAGCAATCAATCATATTTTTGCATACTACTTTATAGAACAATCAAAATCAAATATCTTGTTTATGTACAATATTTAACCATAGAATTTTAAATAATCAGTCAATTCTACATTTCTATTTCAATTTATTGGAATAGTTTTGAGCATAATGCAAGCTTTTTCCAGGAAATTCTGAATAGAATAATGCAAAGAATTATGAGCATAATTACCTCAGCCCTACCAGCAGGCTAAGCGTGTTCCTTTACCCCACTGTGAGAAAGTACATGAATTGCTGCAAGACATGCTACAAAGGAACATTATTTCACCATCAAAGAGTCCATGGGCATCCTCCATAGTACTAATCAAGAAAAAAGATGGGACTTCACGATTTTGAGTGGACTACTGCAAGATCAATGAAGTTACTCAGAAAGATGCATACCCAATTTCAACAGTAGATGATACTTTAGACACCTTGGCAGGGTCAACTTGGTTCATAATCCTTGGTTTTATGAGTGGGTATTGGCAAGTGGAGGTGGCTGTGGACATCGTGACAAGACTGCATTCTGCATGACAGAAGGTCTTTAAGAGTTTAATGTCATGCTGTTTGGATTGTCTGATGCCCCAGCCACCTTCCAATGATTAATGAACTCAGTTCTTGCTGGCCTACAGTGGACTAGCTGTCATGTCTATATAGATGATATCATTGTGGTAGGTAATTCCTTTGATCAGCATTTGTCTAACTTGCAACAAGTATTTGAACGACTCAAGCAAGCAGGTCTAAAGATACACTGAAGTAAATTCCAGTTTTTGCAACAAGAAGTAACATTCCTAGGCCATGTAATTTCTCCAAATGAGATTTCCCTTAACTCATCAAAGACATGTAAAGTGGAACAATGGCCTATACCATCTTATATAGTCAACCTTACGATCGGTCTGAATTGAAGCTATACATATCAGCAGAACAATAATAATTCAATTGCATGTACTGTATCATTGGCTATACATTGGCTATACATTGGCCATATACGTACCTCTGGAATGCTTCAAGATATCAAGCTAATGTTTAACACAACATAGCTAGGTAGCTAAGCACCCAAGCAGTGCATATCTCATTTTTAACTACAAAAGAGAAAAATTGACCAATGTGATGTGCCAAAAGAAAGGTTTTCCAAGACTGGGTAACATTTAGGATGCCAAATTCATCAGACATTTGGTGGATTTGATTAATAATAAGATGTTGTTGGGTGATTTATATAGTATACTATCATCAAGTGGAACAAGCCATAGTGTGGGAAGGACAACAGTGACAATATTAATGGAATAGACTTGGAATAGTGTTCACAGCGTTACTACAATAGCATGCATCATTTTGTGGTCTATTTCTGTGTGTAATTTGTGATTTAAAGTGCTCTGTCATAATTACGCTTCCTTAGCACTGCATAGCAACATAATTACCAAATTACAAAATAATTCATGCATTATGAAATACACTTAATTACAATATTTATAAATTCTAATTATCTAGCTGAATCATACAGTACGATAATACTGTATAGTAGTTACCACAAAGGAGTAGGCGTGGCTCACGGAATAACATCACCCAAAACCAGCCTCAAGTTTCCCTGACGATAATTAGGCAGTATTGGTTAGGTAAAACGCAGCCCAAATAAATTTTCAGATCAACAAGAAATGCTTTCAACAAGTTGCTACGGAATTTAAAAAAAAAATTAATAGATTTTTCTACTGACGACTGAGTAACTGACTGACTGACTGACTGACTGACTGACTGACTGACTGACTGACTGACTGACTGACTGACTGATATGCCTTCAGACAAGCATAACTCGATAACGGCTAAGGCTACGAGCTTGATTGTTTTACTGTTTGAGGTTACTCCAGCCCGACAGGTGCCTTTTGGCATACTGCAGTATGTACAATGTATTCCTCATGGACTTACCAGTGCCCTCCTTCGTGTCCCATTCATCTTTGCCGACAGTGAGAAGTGTCGATTTGGCAGTAGCACATGATGGCTTCCCTTCGTAATGGTAATCGTCTGTATTTTTCATAGTGGCTATTTTGATAGTATAGGTGTTTTTCAAATAGCTCTTGATTCGTACTGCTGTGTAACGGGTTGAACATAGCCAACAAAGAAGTGTAATGGATACTTCTCTTTTCAGACAATAATTGATATAACTGAGACTCACGGCAGCATTTCTTTCTTCAATATGCATGGATTGCAGAGGTGCTTTTTGATTCAAAATTATGCGTAATGGGTTTAACATAGCTGATAATGAAGCGTAATAGATACTTCACTTTTCAGACAGTAATTGGGGTGCACAGCACCATTTCAGATGTGGTATGTGTGGGTGTTCACCAGTCAAAATAATTAATTATTTACAAAAAAAAGTTAACAAACAAGTACACAGAAAAATTTGGAATTGAGTAGGGACTATAGCACATCGATAAAAAGTACTGAAACAAGCTGGAGTAGTGCATGATATTAAATCACAGTAAAACAATAAGAAGGCAGATGGGCCAAGCATTTGCATTGGCTAGAAAGCACTCTCTCACCAAACACGAAAGGCAGAAGGAGATTTATGACAGGAAAGTTCATGGAGAGCCTTACCTGAAAGAGGATTATGTGTGGCTACATTCCCCTATGGGCAAGAGAGAACTTAGCAAGAAATTTTACTATCCATGGTCATGTCCATACAAGAAATTTTCAGAGACAAACTACAGAATAGAACAGCTGCAGGGAAGACAAACTAGGGAAATTGTTCATTTTGATTGGTTAAAGCCATACCCCTAGAATACATGCTTGAATCAAGAACACCAGAGTGACCTAGAGGCACCAGCACCTATCCAGAACTACCAGAATCACCGCCAGTTGGGCAGAACCTACAAATTGTTGATAATGATGCTGATAATAATAAGATAATAACATAACTGGTAGGACAGTGGAAGAACGTGCAGAGGAGACAACTATTACATTGTCTACACCAATTAAAATTTACAACAAGTAGATATCCAAAGAGAAAATACTGAGCACCCTCTCAACACAGTGACTATAGTTGTGTGGAAGATGAGACGTCTTCTTAGAAGTAGTTGGTGATGTAACACTGATTGCACACACAGACTTATGCATGTACTACACATGACCTCGTGTAATTTACATAAATAGGTAATGATTGTGGTTGTAAGGTTTCATGTACTTGTAAGGAGAGATCAATAGTGAGATATAACTCTAGTGGCAGTATTTCATAGAGTAGCTGTTTCACAGGTAGATCAGTTACAAAAAAATTAAATACAAACTTCAGATGAATATGTGTTGCACTATGAATCAGCACAAAATTCACCTGAATTGTTGCTATTAAAATTTTTGCCATGAACCGGCCATCACAACCATTTCTTGGCTGCCACCTTTGACTACACAACTTTTTTCACCTTGTCCTTTTTGCATGGGACCACATCTATTTTACAGCTTGGCTGTTTTTGTATAGATATCATAACCCCAATGCCCTCTTATAAGCATAAACGGCTTTTAAGTAAAACATGTTTGTGCTACTGCAGCAAATGTGTTGTTAGAGAGATGCAACGATACAGTGTGTAGATGTATCGATATATTGCCTCTGGTGTATCACAATATTGTGTGATACAAAGTAGAGTCTAAGCAATGGTTTAGGTTTTTTTTGTTTTTTTTTAGAGAAACAGATGAGCTAATTTTTCTTTGAGAAGAATTACATGCTATTCAGTTTAATCACAATATACAATACTTTGATTGTCAGCCATGTTAACAAGTCGATTTATGATGATATGTGATATATTGATATGGTTTGACTTTGTATCAATACAGTGATATTGTCTTAAAACTATACTATACGCAATATATCGATATATTATCGCATCTATAGTGATCATGATGTGCTGTAGTCACAAATTTGACCTGCAATCATATGTGTTGCAATTTCACCAAATTAATTTACTCGTGTGCTTAACATGCCCTGGGTGCATAAATCCAACATTGTTTTCAGTTTCATTTCCTACAGGGACATAGTAGGGATACAGAAAGAAGACTTTAAAATGGTGTGGGTGTACTTATACCAGTTGATAAATTTATTTATTGTAGGTTGAGTACAACATCACATCATCATGTCTTCCACAAAATATAAACCCACAATCACTTTTTGCAAAGTTATACAAGTACACAAAAATTTGGAATTTTCAGAGTAGGGACCATAGCACATTGGTCAAAAGCACTGAAACAAGCTGGAGTAGTGCATGGTATTAAATCACAGTAAAACAATAAGAAGTGCTATGTCCCTACTGTGCATTTCCATTATGGTATCTTGAGCAAAGTAGGGATATAACACTTCTTATAGATTTGCTGTGATTTAATATCATGCACTACTCCAGTTTGTTTCAGTACTTTTTATCGATGTGCTATGGTCCCTACTCTAGAATTTATATGAGTAAATTGCTGGTTTTCATAATTTGATAGTAGGTGGCTATATGATTACACGCAGTGGGAATTTCACCACCCACATACTAAGAGTAATAGTGATTTGAAAGTTGCTGAAGGTAATGGAAAGCTACAATTAACTATTAAATAAGCTAAAATGCATGTTTTAATATAAATTCAGACCACATGATATAATATTGTATTAAAATGTCAAAATCTGAAAGGCATATCAATACTTTTTGATATGGGCAAAAATCAAACGATATGATATAATATCAACATATCACCCAAGTTGCAACACTAGTGAGTTGTGCTTGGTGGAGATTGGAGATAGGAAGTCTCATTATAGAGAACCTCTCCAGAGCTCTCTTAGGGATTTTATTTAAAGACCTCATTATTCCCAAAGATCAAAGGATTTTATACATACCGTTTTCTAAGAAGTGTAGGATCCCTTCGTGTATTTGAGTATGTGTGTATCTTTGTATGCCTGTATCTATGTACGTAACATTTTCACACTTCAGAACAGAAGTATTGAAACAAGCTGGAGTGCTGTACAATATTAAATCATCGCAGTATTATAATAAGTGCTAGCATAATGCAATATAATATTCTTATTGTTTTACTGAGATTTAATATCGTGTACTTGCTATGGTCCCTATTCTAGTTGAAAATTCCAAATTTTTGGTGTATTTGTTTGACAATATTGTTTTGTAAAATTATTATGACTGGTGAACCCACGCATACTACTGCATCAAAAGAAAGAAGTTGCACCATGCATTCCAGTTATCAATTATCATTTGAAAAGTGAAGTATCCATTATGCTTCATTGTCAGCTATGTTACAGAGCATTACAAGTCAAGAACTGTTCAAAAAGCACTTCTGAAATCAAAGTAGCCAATAAAAAATACTATTAAAAATAGGGACAATTTCTGTTGAAGCCATCAAACACTAACGCCAAATGAACATCTTTCACTGTCAGCAAAGATGAATGAGACATAAAGAAGGACACTGGTAAGTCTGTTAAAAATGCATTGTACATACTGAAATATCAGTGCTCACAACAGTTATAAAAATTTGTACAGTCAAAATGTCTGGGCAAACTCATACATGACCTGTCATTGATAATGTTGTTCAGTCACATTCATTGTATGAAACACACTTGGTGTGCAAAGTGCATATTCATTCTAGGGAGGCATGCCCATCCCCCCCAGAGTTTATTTGGAAAATACCCCCTCTGAGATTACATCTGGATGCATTTAGGAGGTTATACAGAGTAAGTTTAATCAATTGCCAAGATAGTAATCACAGACTGTAATGTTTTGTTTTTAGCAGGAAAATAATTGCTGTCTCAGGAGCAATTCACATCAAATATTAGGTAGATACAAAAATTGTAATTGTGTGCATTATTAGCACAATGACATTGACAGTCAAATGTGTTATTGTCACAGTGATAATTAAATTATGCTATTACAATGATAACAAATTTACATTAATAAATAAACATATTATTATACTACTTAAATTTTAGTATGAGTACTTGTTTGCTCAATAATTTCAAGGTCATCATCCAGGGGCGGATCCAGAGTTTGGAAAGAGGGGGGGCACCTTGCTGAAAAACAGTTGAAGACCAAAAAAAAAAAAAAAAAAGGTCACAACAATAATAGCTAGTGATCCTTTACCAAATATATCACATCTGTTATGTAAAATAAAATCCTATTTATAGCTTCATAGGTAAGCTACACTGCCTCATGAACATTGTGACTGCTTTATTAGAGTAACTGACTGCTCTATTAGAGTATCTCGATCTTGTATGCAATTTCTTGAAGGGAGGGGGGGGGGGGGGGGGGGGGGGCATTTGCCCCAAATGCCCCATCCTGGATCCGCCATTGTCATCAGTATTTCAACTACTATATTCTTCTCTACAAATCCATTTCTCCCAATCATCTAAACAAAACACTTGTTTTTCAGAGTCCGAGTCATATAACAGATTGGGTGCACTTGCTATGAGTTTCATTGTGGGTAATCCTCCTTGCCTTTTCCCTCAGTCATAATTCCATTGCACTATCAGCCTTCCATTCTGCTAGTGGAGGGCCTTCAATATGTATTTGCAATAATTCATCAAGCATGTCTTCTTTAAGGCATGCGCGGTGACCTGTGCTTATCAATTTCAGTTGAGAGAAGACACATTAAAGTCCACCATTGCCCACAGGAAGACAAATAGCAGCTCTGGGAGAGCAAGAATATTAGACCACCGCTTAGCTAGTGGTGCATTAAAGAGTTTCAACCAAACTTCTTTGTAGTCCAGCACCAAATTTATGTATTGCTTAGCATAGCCAACCATGTGTATGTTCCCATTCATATAACAACACAGACTCAGAAATATCTATGGATACGTACCATCTGCAAAGGGGCTTCAAACCCTTTGTCTGTGGTTCTAATTGCCGAGTCTGCAAAAGAAGATGACTTGCAACCATGAGTTGCCAAAATGGTTAAAGCATTAAAAAGGAAACTGTGTCTTGCAACTTCATACCGTTACGCCAGCAGCGCTCTACTGATTCAATAAGGACATATAGTTGGCTTCTAGGTACCTGATTCCTAGTTGGTATTTCTTGACCTTTACTCCTTGATAACTAAATACCAATATGGTCCTTCCTTACCACGAGTAAGGACTTTTGGATTGTGGGTAATTCTTTTAAGGGGGTGGATTTTAACTTGTCTAATGTTTTCTTTGTTTTCATTATACTTTCAATTGCTTGATAAATACAGATCCACAGGAAGACAAAATAGCAGCTCTGTGAGAGCAACACTTTACAAATAGAGGCTGGTTTAAGTAAATCAATAAAGAAAGTACAACCAAGCAAAGCTTTTTCCTTCACTCCACTGCTTGATGTAATCCTTCATCTTTGGCTTTTCAAGTGCTCTTACTCTTGGGTTTTCAGTTAGAGCTTTGAGATGACTTATGTATATTCTGTATTGGCAATTGTTCTTTTCCAAGCACTCACTTATGTGCAACAAAGCAAGTACCACAGGCTCGTAAAGGCCAGTGTCCACCTTTGTGAGGGACTTCCGAAGAATCTAAACATTCTTTAAGACTAACAACAATACCTTCTAACTCTTGAAGCTTTTTGGGAGCCTCAACAGCAATTCAACTGTAGCATCAAAGTGAGTAGACTTTAGAGCATCGTTAAGGACAACTCAAGTCTGTGGGACAGGCATAAATTTATTACAATTCATGGAACTTCCTTAGTTAGAAGCCCCTTCAACTGACATTGGTGCCATAACAGTAAAATTCTATGAATTTAATTTAGAATCTTCTAGGCCCATGTACTTTAAAGCCTTTCCAAAAGCATCACACAGGCCCACTGCTGTGCCACAAGTAAGATGTCATGTAGTCAAAAACCTATTTCTGATGTGAACATGACCATCAGTGTAAACTGGATAAAGAATCATAAACAGCTCATTTTGAGTGTTGCCAGAACCTGTGGTACCATCAGCTTGTATACTGAAGAAATGGCACTTTAAAATTGTTGAAACAAGATCAGAGATCACACCTCAGATCAAAGGAGCTGCCCGAGCTACATTTTGTATAGCTGGGCTATATATGAAATGTAGCTGGCCTACAATTGGGCAGTGATCATATAGACATCAATTCCAGAATCGATTGTGGGGATTGATTAATACTCGCATGATTAGGATGCATAACTTGGATTTCCCATGAAAACCATTCAGACAGAGAGACCGAGGGGTCCGCCACTCAGGATTATGATCGACGTGATTCGGAATCACCGCGTAATTCCAGTTGATTCCTAGATTCCGAACGTTGAATCCTCTGATTCCTCTGATTCTGCCAGCGATTCCTCGCGATTCCTTTATTCCGTCTAATTCCAAAAGGGATTCCTATAATTCCATATGATTCTAATAATTCCGGCTGATTCCAAGGCTGATTCTGTAATTCCAAGTTGATTCCACGATTCCCTAGAATGGATTCTGTACTATAAGCGAGCCAGAATGATGACTATCACAGTGTATCACTTTAGCTACCTCTGCTGAACCTACTGGTGAGTATTGAAGTCATGTTAAGTTCCACCCGGCATGGACTCGAGCCGCTGCGAGCCGCTAGAAATTCGCTGGCAATAGCCTATTTTTATTTATTTATTTTATCATTACTGGGCAGGCAGCTCTATATTTCTGCGTCTGGCAAAAGTGTCAGTGGACACCGTCACAACACTAGCTAACCCTGATGAAAGACCTTAAACTGGATCACATCAGTCTTTCCTGACTGGACGTACACAGAGTGTTGTGTGTGGTGGTTGCACTTCCACGCCCTGTGATGTTTTGAGTGGTGTCCCACAAGGTTCTGTACTAGGGCCTCTGCTATTTTTTACATACATAAATGATATCAATATGCTACTCGTACTACACAGCTATTTGCACAGCCACCAAGATGTAGAGTTTCTTTTACTCAAAAGCATTTTAGATCTCAAGCTGCCCACTGGTGGAATGCAGTTCCTAATGACATGTTAACAACTCCAACTTTTCAGGACGATTTATTTTCTTATTTGTGTAAAATTTGTTGATGATTTTTATGTTTGTAAATTATTTGCTTAATTGTTTTGTATGTGCTATGTGTGTGTTGTAATTTTTTGTTCAGTCTTTGTGTGTGTGCAGTTGTAATTTATATGTGTATATGTATGCTATTTTTGTGTTTCCTCCTCAGTCAGGGAAGAACGGCATTGCCGACTGACTTGAGGCTAATTTAAAAATCAAATCAATCAATCAAATCGATATCACTAACGAATTAAGTTCTATTTGTCGCTTATACGCTGATGACTGCATTCTATATAGGAGAATTGATAGTTTAACAAATGTTAAAGATTTGCAAGATGATTTACAGATATTGGAGCTATGGGAGAAAAAGTGGAAAATGTCTTTCAATTTTGACAAATGTGTGGTTGTATCTATAACTCTTAAACGAAACCCTATATACTCCAGTTACCACCTTCATGGAGAACGACTTACTGTGGTTCAGTGTGCCAAGTACCTGGGAGTCTCAATTGATTCAAAATTATCTTTTAACCAACATGTGGACAATGTGTGCAAAAAGGAAAACTCTGTATTAAGTTTTGTGAGGAGAAATTTTGCAAACTGCTCCTGTAAGATCAAAGAATCGACCTGTTTCTTACTTACGTCAAGCCCACAATGGAATATGCAGCTGCAGCATGGGCTCCTTACAGCAGACGGTCAAAAAACAAACTTGAGTCTGTGCAAAGATGTGCAGCTCGCTTTGTAATGAATGATTAATATCAAACCAGCAGTGTATCAAACATGTTATCACGTCTTAACTCGAGCACCATTGAAACTCATCTCAAACATTTAAGGCTTCAGATGTTCCATAAAATTATTCATAGCATTGCGGATGTATCACTTCCTGATTATATAGCTCATAGATCATTACAAGGTATACCAGAAGTAGTGAACTTAAATTTATACAGCCAGACACAGCTATTGATTCTTATAAATACAGTTTCTTTCCTGGTTCAATTTGATTGTGGAACACTCTACCTAGTGATATAAATTGTGACAATATAGATACTTTTAAGGAACTTCTGAAACATATTACATTGTAATTTATTTTTATAGCTTATATTTGTAGCCTCATGATTTTACATCTATATTGTAATATACTCACCCATATGAGTTCTGTAATAATTATAGTAAGAATGTATTGCAACTCATTAATGAAGCTAGTTAGCTAAGGGTTAGTATAAGTCTCCGGTTGGGAACACCGGATCCTGGCCCCACTGAGAACTTGTAGGAGCTGTTATTGAAAATTGTTAGATTACAGGATGTTCTGGAATCCGGGAAACCTCGATCCAACAGCCAGCCGACGGAGAATGAATTAGCTAGTATATAGTGGCTGTAGTTAGCTGCTTCTGCGACGGCTCGCACTTACTCGCGAAGATTTAAACCTCACTAGAAACGCACAGGAACACTCACTGTAATACACGTAGGCGTATACACAAAGTGTAAAACCAGGTGCAAAACAAGTGAGAGTTAGCGTCTTTAGCTTATGAGTGTGTTATACTGTGTTAAACGGTAATTTACGATATAATTTTATAACATTTATTTCAAAATATTTCTAATTACAAAGTTGATTCCGCTTCAGATTCCCATAATTCCATGATTCCTTGATTGATTCCAGTGATTCCTGAGGTCTTCGACGTGATTCCGAATCATGGCGGACCCCTCGAGAGAGACTTTGTTATCCTCTCCATCCTATGAGTAGGGACCCGCCGATTATGCTGGCATAATTTTGAGCATAATAGGTACCTAAAAGCATTGAGCATAAGGCCCTTATTTGGTGATTATTAGTTTCTCATCCACCGCCCGCATCCTTCTTAAGCTACCGCATGGTAAGCCATTATTTACTCTGTGAATGCTCAGAAGAACACGTGATACCAACTGTTATAATTTTTTGTTGATGAACGCTACAATGCACTATATATCGCCAGGAGAACTGTTGTTTCCTTAGCAAATTGCTGCAGTGCCAGTTGCAATCGTGCTCTATCGACTTCATCAAAGCAGGCTTTCAGTTGACTGTCGAAAAACAGTTGGCGATCACGAAAAGTAGAATCAGCTGGTGCCGAAGAAAATGTTTGTAGTAAGAAAGAACGACAATTTGGACAAGGTCTGTACATCAGTGTGTTAATATTATAAAATAATGGCATAATGGTAATACCCTCCCGCCCGCATCATAATAATTAGAAAGGCTGGATGAGAAACTAATAATCACCAAATAGGGGCCTAATGCCAGCATAATAGGTTAAATATTTGTACGATAGTATAAATTCTTGCTAGAAAATGACAATTGCAAAATAAGATCGATATACTCTAATAGAGCAGTCAGTAACTCTAATAGAACAATCACCAAACTGACTGTTTTATTAGAGTATATCGATCTTTTCTCTTACATGCAGCAAGAATTTATCATTTATGCTCCAACCACTCATTTTTTTTGTATACAGTGTTAAGGCCACTCCAAATAAATTCTCTGTTTCCCGTCCACCGCCCGCATCTAGTTACTGACAGCTCTGAATATTCCATTATTCCGTATTCTTCCATTATTTTCTGGTTATTCTTGCATACTGAGAGGCTTAGTAAAAGCCATCTTGAAACAGTGTCAGCTCACGTGTCAGTAGTGCTATCGAGTTGGCACAAACTTCATGTTTGCACTATTTTTGCAACTTGAAAAGCTTAAGCATGCTTTTATGCAGCTTTTTATGGCTGTGCCAGGCAAATAATGGCTTGAAAAGCTGCCAATCTTATAATAAAATAATGGAAATGGACCGCCCGCAAGCAAATATGCTTGAGTCCAGGACGGGAAACAGAATTTATTTGGAGTGGCCTAAACTAGTAGCAAAGCATATGAACTAAGGCATGAACATTGAGCATAATCGAGCATAACAGGTAAATATTGAGCATTAATTTAAGCATAATAGGTGAATTTTTTGAGCAGTGCAGCATAGCATAATAGGTAAAATTATGAGCATAATTGGCGGTTCCCTACCTATGAGTTGAAAAACATTGGGGTAAGGTGAGTAGGAGTGATATAGCTTATTCACTGACCATTTCCACATATTTTCAAATACAGAAATACCCCCCATCACAAAGCTACCAGAGTAACCACTCTACAAGCAAGCTTACCTATCTAGGCCTTTAGTGAACTTCTTAATTTTGTTAGAAACGATTCATTAACACATTAAACTCATGTAACCAAAATTCTCCCTGATATCTCTAGGATATGTCTGTTCATCATAACTGAACATAACCAGAACGTACTACCTGCTGACCCACAATCAAAAATTTTAGGTATGCATACATAATACATCCAGTGGCTGCACTCGTATTGGCTTGGGTGATTGATCATCCTGTACAAACTATCAGCCTAATAAGTGTTACATAATAATTAGCTATAACATGGGGAATTTAGGATTTGCCTGATATATATGCGCTCAGGCAGTCAGGTGTACATACCAGGCAAAGCCCTCATGCCCGTGTTACAACAATTACATACATACATACATACATACATACATACATACATACATACATACATACATACATACATACATACATACATACATACATACATACATACATACATTCATACATACATACACATAAACATACATACAAACATACATACATACATATATACATACAAACATACATACATACATACATACATACATACATACATACATACATACATACATACATACATACATACATACATACATACATACATACATACATACATACATACATACATACATACATACATACATACATACATACATACATACATACATACATACATACATACATACATACATACATACATACATACATACATACATACATACATACATACATACATACATACATACATACATACATACATACATACATACATACATACATACATACATACATACAGTGTACGCATTATTATTCATACTTACTTAAAGTACTAGAAACCACCATGATGTTATGACTATCATTTCCAATAGGATTCTTCACACTACATGTGTATGTTCCAATATTATTTGTAATAAAACTATTGATCATATAGTCACTACGATAGATTGAAGTTGTGCTGGTCTGACTAATTGTAGTGATATTAGTAGAGTTGATTTTTACACCATCCTTCATCCAGGTGAACGTGTCTGGTGGAGAACCTTCTGATATACATGATAATGTTAGTGGTGCACCAATAACACCAGAAACACTGGATATTGTAGTGGTAATAACTGGAGTAGCTGTGTGATTAATTGTATTGACAATAAATACAACAACTGTATCAATATTGACTCACTTCTTCTTCTACTATACACTCCCACCCTAATACTCTCCTCCATCATACTACTGTTCCTAATAGTACAAGTGTAAACACCTTCTGCAGCTCCATTAGTTAATCCTTCACAATAGTGTACATTTATCACTCCAACAAGATTACTAAGTGTTCCTCCACGTGCTTGAATTACTCGTCCACCAGTGCATCCTCCACTTGCAATTACTGAATTACTGAAATATAATCTACCCAAATCAGCATTGTTCTCACCACCACTAGGTCCCAATCCAGTTACACAACGGAACAATAGACCCAAACCACTTATAGGGCTAATAAATGAATAATCAACAATCTTGTTATTAGAGGTAATCTCATTACTACCAGTGCTCTGTGCTCCACCAGTAATGGCAATTCCTACAACAGCATACGTAACATGACTATTGTACATCAAACTGTATCACTGGTAAAGAGCAATCATTAAGTCAAATCATAGCTACATGTAAGTAGCAGAAAACATGGATAGTGGAGAGGTTAAAATAATGAAGGCAGTTTATTTTTATTAAGCAAGCATAGATAAAAAAAAGTAAGTGAACAGGACATAATCTTCCCAGGCCCTCTCCTCCCACTAAAATTAGATGACAGTAGATTTACAGTAATTTAGTGATTAAAGCATGACAATTACTTGAATTACTGTATATCCCTGGAGCCTTTCTCGTGAAATGTCACATTCCTTTCTCATATAAGTACTAAATATTTCAGTTCCTTTACTTTAATAGGTTGTGTGTTTTTGAGTTAATTACTTGTAACAATCAACTGTATTAATTTTGCTTCTGCTTGTGCTAAATCCTTTCTTACTGGATTGTCGTGAACATTAACAACTTTATTTATCACAATTTGATACAATTATTTTAATCTGCGGCTACAACTACTATATGATGTAGTTTAGAGCCATTGACAAATGCAACCAGGTCTACAAACATAGAGCACATCAGCTCATACAATTTGCATTGTTTTTTTCACTAACTTTTATGTCTCATAACTTCTTATGCTATCATCATAATTATGTGACTGGGCCTACGAAAATAGGCCATGTGGGCACATGATTTTTGCCTACTTTTTCATACTTCCATCACTCATGACTTTTTATACAACTATGCTATGGCAATGCAATTTTCCGCTCTTAATCAGCATTTAATTGGCTTTATGATACAATTTACAGAATGTAAATATTCTGCTCCAGTACTGAGATATGATCTGTAGTGTGACAGGGTGTAGTTTGTGCCCACATTCCCGGTTTTTGCAGGCCCGGTCACATATGGTCACACATTTTTCAGCACTTATCAAACTAATCAGTTTTACAATACAAGTACAGAATACAATTATGGAAATACATAGCATAAAGTCCCCTGCACAAACATCACAAAATAGTTAAGATATAAACTGTTATGTGACAGACTGCAATTTGTGTCCTAATTACCCTACTCCCGCAGATACTGTCACAGATTTAGAAATTCAGTATTTAAAACCTGGATTTTTATAGTATTTTGCAGAAATGGTCAATGGAATCATAAATTATTATAATATATTTTCATATTACAAAACCATTTTGTACTGTTAGTTATTAAACTCATCCTAAGACTAATGTCATATTCTACTCTTCATGTAGTATAACTACATTTTAAAACTAGTAATCTAAAATACTGCCCACACATTCAATGACAAAAGTAGACCACAGTTCTATGATATAATGATCATATTGGAACCAGCGGTCCACTTTATTCTCAGTCTAGAGCTACTGGTTCTATTGCTGACGCAAAATTAATATTGGGTTAGCGTAGGAATAAGTTGCATGTGATTTATGTTGTTTTGATAGGTATTTTGTTTGAAAAAATTTTATATTTATATATATATATATATATTTTGCTAGACTAAGCTATTGGAGTGATAACCTTTTAAGAACCCATGAACAGCTTAGCTATAAGTACTTTACCATGTCACTAAACTGCTGGCATTGTAAAAATATAACAAAGAAGTTGTACAAACATTGTTGTATCATCAGTATCAAACAGTACGATAGTACTGTTTAAGTAGGGATCCGGGTGGATTTGGCGCGCGCCTCAAATTTCGATCCCTCAAAAATCATCCTAGAAATATCTCACACAGCAAATAAACCTTTTACTAAAGAGTCTTCAAGTTTCTAACTTTATTTCTAGCGTTATATATCAGGAAACGACTAGAAAAGTGCTGGAATTTTATTTCTAAAAAAACGCTAAAACAGAAATTTTCGTCTGCCTGCCAGCCTGCCTGCCTGCCTGACCACATTCGCAAGGCTACAGGCCAAACGAAGCAGCGAAGGATCACCATTCTTTGCCACAATATTTAACTCGCTGCTGGGATGTGCCTTTTCGGGTTCCGACGAGTGTCTGCCTTCTGCGCTTTGCCTTTTCTTTTATCTTCAATTACGGATAGTCTTCTTCTTTTCCAGTCACGGAGGCGTTAATAATTCGTATCGACACTTTCCTTAGAGCAGCCGTATTCGGACGCCACAAAACTAATAACGGATTCCGTACTGTAAGGGCAAGTAGATGCCTGTATAGCAACACTTGCAAAGCGATCAAACAGCCTAGTGAAGTAAGAACACACTGCCACGCCCTTATCAATCAGAGCGCGCGCTCGTACTTAACGATCAGTGGACCACGCCCATTATTAATGGTCCAGCTGTAACTAATTGTAGAAAACAGGAGATAGAAACCCTGCATGCCTTTCAATTTAGTAATTGAGCAGCTTGCATAAAGCAAGCAGCAAGATCGAGATACTCTAATAGAGCAGTCAGTGCCAAAGATCAATAATAGCTATATACCTATACCAAAAAAAGTTAACAAACTAGTGAATTTAAAAATTGTTAATTTAGAAATGGAAGTAGGGATCAAGCGATAAAAACTACTGAAACAAGTGATTTGAATGATGGCAACTATTACAACATAGCTTTGTGGGGAAATCCCTACTTTGGCATTGAACATATATGGTGACGTGGTGAGATACCAATGTAAGGATTTCCCCACAAAGCTATGTTGTAATAGTTGCCATCATTCAAATCACTTGTTTCAGTAGTTTTTATCGCTTGATCCCTACTTCCATTTCTAAATTAACAATTTTTAAATTCACTAGTTAACATTATAAATTGTCAATGAAATTATTCATCAGCATTTTGGGAAATCACCCTAGCTGACTGAAACACTAGTATAGAAAATTAATAGATTGTTGCAATTATATGACTGATCTAACTTACCAGATATGCGAACTGTTAATGGTAAACTGTTATAGTTCACTTCCCCAATTGTTACAATACAAGATACAGTACCAGCATCTTCTGCAGTCAATCCAGTTCCAGTCACATTTTGTGCTGTTTGACCATGAGGAAAACAACTTGGATTTCCATTATTAAAAGCTGTATTAGAATAACATTGTGTAGTGTTCCACTGGTAAGATGTTACTGTGAATATGGACCCTTCTGTTGATGTCACCAAACATGACAGTGTGACATTACTCAATATGGGATAATCAAATGTGTTGGGTTGACCACTGACCGGCATACCAGCTGGATGACTCACTATCCTGACATCTGTATGGTGGGAGAATAAGCAAAAGAAATAATTATGCAAACCATAAACAAGCAGTGATACTACTAATTATACAGTGAAATTTGTATCTGCACAAAAACAACCCAACTGTAAAAAAGACGTTGCCTATGCAAAATGGAAAGGGTGAAAAAATTGTGAAATCAAAGGTGATGGCCAAGAAATGGCTTTGATGGTAGGTTAACGGCAAAAACTTTATTAACGACAATTCAGGTGAATTTGTGTTGCACTAGGAATTCACCTCAATTGTCGTTATTAGAATTTTTACAATTAACCTGCCATCACAGCCATTTCTTGACTGCCAACTTTGATTTCACATCTTTTCCACCCTGCCATTTTTGCATTAGGGGAACATTTTTTTTACAGTTTGGCTTTTTTTTGTATAGATATTACTTGGTAAATGTCAACCCCATTTTCAGTCTATGGCCGGCTTTGGGAGTTACTTTTTTGCTTGTCCATATTGTTTATGTAGGGATCCCCCAAAAATGACACACAGTCTAAAAATGTTGCTTTCACAAATCATCCTAAAGACATCTTATGCCACAATAATCACCTTTGCGGAATAATATTAGTCCATCTAACATGAAATATGTACAGTATTGAAACAAGAAAATGCTTACCAGTGACCGGATATAAATAATTTTTTTTTAAATTTCCAAAAACTTGAAATTTGGTCTGGCTTACTCACTCACCCACTCATGACCACAGTTGCAAACGTAGAAGCCAAACAAAGCAGTGTATAACCAACATTTTATTCTAAAATTACAAATTCACCAATGGGATGTGCCTTTATACATTCTGACAAGTGTAGGCCCTTTGTGCCTTGTTGTTTCTTTAATCTTTAATCAGGCTGCTTGTCTTCTTCCAACGAAACCATATCCAGGTATTACTTTTCCTTATCAACACTTTTTTCACCAGCATATTTAGACACCACAGAATTATTTCAGAGCAATTATTTTTCAGAAGTATGTTAGTCCCGATACTATTACAAGAGGGTATACTAGCTAGATATCTGCAATTTCACAATTAGGATCATGTTCGCGATAGGTTTGTGACCACACCCATCAAATAAAGGTCTAGGTGGACTAAAAGTGACCGAGTGTGGAAACTACACCTTTTAACAACCTCAATAGCTATTTACTTACAAGATACCTCACCCCTTGTTGGTCTATAGCTAACTGCACACACATTGGTTTACTTAAGATACTCTAATACAACACTCACTCTAATACTACAGTCATGTATGATATTCTAATAGAACAGTCAGAAGCTCACTGTAACTAGCTGTGCTACAACAAAAAAACTTAACTAGCTAGTATATAAAAAATGTTAAGTTAACACTCAAGTAGGGATCTATATGTAACAAACAGTAGTGAAACAAGAGATGAATGATTGTATTACAGCATAGCTTAGTGAGAAAGTCCCTACTTTGACACATTATCTATAATTTTGTTCAATGCCAAAGTAGAGACTTTCCCACCGAGCTATTCTGTATAACCATCATTCATATCTGGTTTACAACTTTTTTTACTGTATATATAAATCCCTACTTCATTTGTGACTGTATTTGACAAAACTGGGCTTCCACACACATACAATTCTTTTACTTGTACCTTGATACTAAGCAGTATGCTATTTACCTACAATTTTTACACTATTTTTTACACTGCATTATACAATAACAGATCAAATGTGAAAGTAACAGAAATAATTATAATTGTGATACCTCCTACATTAGGTTATGATCCTTCAAAATTAAACATCTGAATGTGTGTGGCAGCCTAGTTTTGTCAAATCCAGTCACATTTTTAAATTAACAATTAAATACTAGTTATTGTTTTCTTTTTTTTCTGAACTGTCTACTGGACAACTTGTAATGTACTTGAATCCTCTACTGGGTATGGACGAACAGTTTGTTGCTGAAGTGTTGTAGAGTGACTTGTTATGTAGAACTGAACTCTATACAGGGTGAGTTAAACTCTTCACAGGAAGATTTGTTTGTCGCTGAACTCTATAAAGTATGACGAGTTGCTTTACTGAACTCTCTGCAAAGATACTAATTACTTGGCTGCATGCTCTATTAGGATGACTGTTCTATTAGAGTATCAGATTGTGCATTTATACAAGAAATAGTTTTTCGCTTTGTAACTCTGATTTATAATCTGATTGTTGTATACCACTGCAAGGTCTTGTAATAGTTAGAGACCTACCACAAGGATCTTCATGATTAAAAGCCATGGAAAAGCCAAGGATTTTGAACTTACAAAGATCTGAGTGGGCGTTCGCTAACTGACTTACAAATTGGTGTGGGTGTATTATACTAGCTGAAAGATTGCTTGATTGTGGGTGGAGTAAAACATCATCATGTCATCATATCTCACACAAAATGTAAACCCACAATCACTTTTCACATATAAAAGGAAGATCACTGATCTGCTTTGTCTCCTGAGGGAGACATAGCAGATCAGTGATCAGTTGTGAGATCTGCTATGCTACTTAGTACATCACTGATCATTAGTGAGGTGAGCATGGTGGTGACTCCTTTAACTGGAGATAGGAGGTCTTATTTTAGAGAACCTCACTGCAGGTCTTTTAGTAATAGTTAAAGACCTACCATGAGAATTTTTGTGATGTTAAAACCTAAGGCAAAGCCAATTATTATTATTATTATTATTATTATTATTATTATTATTAGCACTTTACAGTGATCAGCACTGAAGGTCTGACAGCAACATTTGCTGCAGCCTTAGGATTACCTAACCTAATTTCAGGGACTCCGATGTTTTAATGCCAAGGTGATATGAGTGGGCGGTCTATAACTGGCTTAAAAATTAATGTTATTGGTGTTTTTATACTGGTAGATGTATGGATTGATTGTTGGCTGGGTAAAACATCATGTCATCACACCATGCGCGAAATGTAAACCCACAAGCACTTTCCACATTGTTATAATATATAAAAGGAAGCTCGATGATCTGCTCTCTCTCCTACGAGAGGCATAGTAGATCAGCAATGCTACTCATCAAACTGGAAACTCCCTCAACTGGAGATAGGAGGTCTCACTTTAGGGCACCTCTCCAGAGGCCTCTCCAGAGGTCTTTAACCATTGCAGAAAATCTCTCCAGTGGTCTGTTAGGGATTTTAAAGGCCTCATTATCACACAAAGATCAAAGCATTTACGCATATCATTTTCTAAGGGATTTTAAAGATCTATATCTGCCAAAGATCAAAGGATTTTATGCATAGTACATAATCATACATACATACATACATACATACATACATACATACATACATACATACATACATACATACATACATACATACATACATACATACATACATACATACATACATACATACATACATACATACATACATACATACATACATACATACATACATACATACTTACATACATACATACATACATACATACATACATACATACATACATACATACATACATACATACATACATACATACATACATACATACATACATACATACATACATACATACATACATACATACATACATACATACATACATACATACATACATACATACATACATACATACATACATACATACATACATACAGACAGACACACACCAGACACACACACACACACACACACATACACATACACATGCACACACACACACACACACACACACACACACACACACACACACACACACACACACACACACACACACACACACACACACTTACTTAAAGTACTAGAAACCACCATGATGTTATGACTATCATTTCCAATAGGATTCTTCACACTACATGTGTATGTTCCAATATTATTTGTAATAAAACTATTGATCATATAGTCACTACGATAGATTGAAGTTGTGCTGGTCTGACTAATTGTAGTGATATTAGTAGAGTTGATTTTTACACCATCCTTCATCCAGGTGAACGTGTCTGGTGGAGAACCTTCTGATATACATGATAATGTTAGTGGTGCACCAATAACACCAGAAACACTGGATATTGTAGTGGTAATAACTGGAGCAGCTGTGTGATTAATTGTATTGACAATAAATACAATAATTGTATCAATATTGACTCACTTCTTCTTCTACTATACACTCCCACCCTAATACTCTCCTCCATCATACTACTGTTCCTAATAGTACAAGTGTAAACACCTTCTGCAGCTCCATTAGTTAATCCTTCACAATAGTGTACATTTATCACTCCAACAAGATTACTAAGTGTTCCTCCACGTGCTTGAATTACTCGTCCACCAGTGCATCCTCCACTTGCAATTACTGAACTTCTGAAATATAATCTACCCAAATCAGCATTGTTCTCACCACCACTAGGTCCCAATCCAGTTACACAACGGAACAATAGACCCAAACCACTTATAGGGCTAATAAATGAATAATCAACAATCTTGTTATTAGAGGTAATCTCATTACTACCAGTGCTCTGTGCTCCACCAGTAATGGCAATTCCTACAACAGCATACGTAACATGACTATTGTACATCAAACTGTATCACTGGTAATGAGCAATCATTAAGTCAAATCATAGCTACATGTAAGTAGCAGAAAACATGGGTAGTGGAGAGGTTAAAATAATGAAGGTAGTTTATTTTTATTAAGCAAGCATAGATAAAAAAAGTAAGTGAACAGGACATAATCTTCCCAGGTCCTCCCCTCCCACTAAAATTAGATGACAGTAGATTTACAGTAATTTAGTGATTAAAGCATGACAATTACTTGAATTACTGTATATCCCTGGAGCCTTTCTCGTGAAATGTCACATTCCTTTCCCATATAAGTACTAAATATTTCAGTTCCTTTACTTTAATAGGTTGTGTGTTTTTGAGTTAATTACTTGTAACAATCAACTGTATTAATTTTGCTTCTGCTTGTGCTAAATCCTTTCTTATTGGATTGTCGTGAACATTAACAACTTTATTTATCACAATTTGATACAATTATTTTAATCTGTGGCTACAACTACTATATGATGTAGTTTAGAGCCATTGACAAATGCAACCAGGTCTACAAAAATAGAGCACATCAGCTCATACAATTTGCATTGTTTTTTTCACAAACTTTTATGTCTCATAACTTCTTATGCTATCATCATATGTGACTGGGCCTGCGAAAATAGGCCATGTAGGCACATGATTTTTGCCTACTTTTTCACACTTCCATCACTCATGACTTTTTATACAACTATGCTATGGCAATGCAATTTTCAGCTCTTAATCAGCATTTAATTGGCTTTATGATACAATTTACAGAATATTCTGCTCCAGTACTGAGATATGATCTGTAGTGTGACAGGGTGTAGTTTGTGCCCACATGCCCGGTTTTTGCAGGCCCGGTCACATATGGTCACACATTTTTCAGCACTTATCAAACTAATCAGTTTTACAATACAAGTACAGAATACAATTATGGAAATACATAGCATAAAGTCCCCTGCACAAACATCACAAAATAGTTAAGATATAAACTGTTATGTGACAGACTGCAATTTGTGTCCTAATTACCCTACTCCCGCAGATACTGTCACAGATTTAGAAATTCAGTATTTAAAACCTGGATTTTTATAGTATTTTGCAGAAATGGTCAATGGAATCATAAATTATTATAATATATTTTCATATTACAAAACCATTTTGTACTGTTAGTTATTAAACTCATCCTAAGACTAATGTCATATTCTACTCTTCCTGTAGTTATAACTACATTTTAAAACTAGTAATCTAAAATACTGCCCACACAATGACAAAAGTGGACCACAGTTCTATGATATAATGATCATATTGGAACCAACGATCCACTTTATTCTCAGTCTAGAGCTACTGGTTCCATTGCTGACGCAACATTAATATTGGGTTAGTGTAGGAATAAGTTGCATGTGATTTATGTTGTTTTGATAGGCAATATTTTGTTTGAAAAAAAAATTATATATATATATATATATATTTTGCTAGACTAAGCTATTGGAGTGATAACCTTTTAAGAACCCATGAACAGCTTAGCTATAAGTACTTTACCATGTCACTAAACTGTTGGCATTGTAAAAATATAACAAAGAAGTTGTATAAACATTGTTGTATCATCAGTATTAACATTATAAATTGTCAATGAAATTATTCATCAGCATTTTGGGAAATCACCCTAGCTGACTGAAACACTAGTATAGAAAATTAACAGATTGTTGCAATTATATGACTGATCTAACTTACCAGATATGCGAACCGTTAATGGTAAACTGTTATAGTTCACTTCCCCAATTGTCACAATACAAGATGCAGTACCAGAATCTTCTGCAGTCAATTCATTTCCAGTCACATTTTGTGTTGTTTGACCATGAGGAAAACAACTTGGATTACCATTATTAAAAGCTGTATTAGAATAACATTGTGTAGTGTTCCACTGGTAAGATGTTACTGTGAATATGGACCCTTCTGTTGATGTCACCAAACATGACAGTGTGACATTACTCAATATGGGATAATAAAATGTGTTGGGTTGACCACTGACTGGCATACCAGCTGGATGACTTACTATCCTGACATCTGTATGGTGGGAGAATAAGCAAAAGAAATAATTATGCAAACCATAAACAAGCAGTGATACTACTAATTATACAGTGAAATTTGTATCTGCACAAAAACAACCCAACTGTAAAAAAGACGTTGCCTATGCAAAATGGAAAGGGTGAAAAAATTGTGAAATCAAAGGTGATGGCCAAGAAATGGCTGTGATGGTAGGTTAACGGCAAAAACTTTATTAACGACAATTCAGGTGAATTTGTGTTGCACTAGGAATTCACCTCAATTGTCGTTATTAGAATTTTTACAATTAACCTGCCATCACAGCCATTTCTTGGCTGCCAACTTTGATTTCACATCTTTTTCACCCTGCCATTTTTGCATTAGGGGAACATTTTTTTTACAGTTTGGCTTTTTTGTATAGATATTACTTGGTAAATGTCAACCCCATTTTCAGTCTATGGCTGGCTTTGGGAGTTACTTTTTTTTGCTTGTCCATATTGTTTATGTAGGGATCCCCCAAAAATGACACACAGTCTAAAAATGTTGCTTTCACAAATCATCCTAAAGACATCTTATGCCACAATAATCACCTTTGCGGAATAATATTAGTCCATATAACATGAAATATGTACAGTATTGAAACAAGAAAATGCTTGCCAGTGACCGGATATAAATAATCTTTTTTTTAAATTTCCAAAAACTTGAAATTTGGTCTGGCTTACTCACTCACCCACTCATGACCACAGTTGCAAACATAGAAGCCAAACAAAGCAGTGTATAACCAACATTTTATTCTAAAATTACAAATTCACCAATGGGATGTGCCTTTATGCATTCTGACAAGTGTAGGCCCTTTGTGCCTTGTCGTTTCTTTAATCTTTAATCAGGCTGCTTGTCTTCTTCCTCCAACGAAACCATATCCAGGTATTACATTTCCTTATCAACACTTTTTCACCAGCATATTTAGACACCACAGAATTATTTCAGAGCAATTATTTTTCAGAAGTATGTTAGTCCCGGTACTATTACAAGAGGGTATACTAGCTAGATATCTGCAATTTCACAATTAGGATCATGTTCGCGATAGGTTTGTGACCACACACATCAAATAAAGGTCTAGGTGGACTAAAAGTGACCGAGTGTGGAAACTACACCTTTTAACAATCTCAATAGCTATTTACTTACAAGATACCTCACCCCTTGTTGGTCTATAGCTAACTGCACACACATTGATTTACTTAAGATACTCTAATAGAACAGTCACTCTAATACTACTGTCATGTATGATATTCTAATAGAACAGTCAGAAGCTCACTGTAACTAGCTGTGCTACAACAAAAAAACTTAACTAGCTAGTATATAAAAAATGTTAAGTTAACACTCAAGTAGGGATCTATATGTAACAAACAGTAGTGAAACAAGAGATGAATGATTGTATTACAGCATAGCTTAGTGAGAAAGTCCCTACTTTGGCACATTATCTATAATTTTGTTCAATGCCAAAGTAGAGACTTTCCCACTGAACTATTCTGTATAACCATCATTCATATCTGGTTAACAATTTTTTTTATTGTATATATAAATCCCTACTTCATTTGTGACTGGATTTGACAAAACTGGGCTTCCACACACATACAATTCTTTTACTTGTACCTTGATACTAAGCACTATGCTATTTACCTACAATTTTTACACTTTTTTTTTTACACTGCATTATACAATAACAGATCAAAATGTGAAAGTAACAGCATACTCCTACATTAGGTTATGATCCTTCAAAATTACACATCTGGATGTGGTGGCATCCTAGTTTTGTCAAATCCAGTCACATTTTTAAATTAACAATTAAATACTAGTTATTATTTTCTTTTTGTCTGAACTGTCTACTGGACGACTTGTAATGTACTTGAATGCTCTACTGGGTATGGGTGAACAGTTTGTTGCTGAATTGTTGTAGAGTGACTTGTTATGTAGAACTGAACTCTATACAGGGTGAGTTAAACTCTTCACAGGAAGATTTGTTTGTCGCTGAACTCTATAAAGTATGACGTGTTGCTTTACTGAACTCTCTGCAAAGATACTAATTACTTAGCTGCACGCTCTATTAGGATGACTGTTCTATTAGAGTATCATTTATACAAGAAATAGTTTTTCGTTTTGTAACTCTGATTTATAATCTGATTGTTGTATACCACTGCAAGGTCTTGTAATAGTTAGAGACCTACCACAAGGATCTTCATGATTAAAAGCCATGGAAAAGCCAAGGATTTTGAACTTACAAAAATCTGAGTGGGCGTTCTTTAACTGACTTACAAATTGGTGTGCGTGTATTTTACTAGCTGATAGATTGCTTGATTGTGGGTGGAGTAAAACATCATCATGTCATCATATCTCACACAAAATGTAAACCCACAATCACTATTCACATATAAAAGGAAGATCACTGAACTGTTTTGTCTCCTGAGGGAGACATAGCAGATCAGTGATCAGTTGTGAGATCTGCTATGCTACTTAGTACATCACTGATCATTAGTGAGGTGAGCATGGTAGTGACTCCTTTAACTAGAGATAGGAGGTCTTATTTTAGAGAACCTCACTGCAGGTCTCTTAGTAATAGTTAAAGACCTACCATGAGAATTTTTGTGATGTTAAAACCTGAGGCAAAGCCGATTATTACTATTATTATTATTATTATTATTATTATTATTATTATTAGCACTTTACAGTGATCAGCACTGAAGGTCTGACAGCAACATTTGCTGCAGCCTTAGGATTACCTAACCTAATTTCAGGGACTCCGATGTTTTAATGCGAAGGTGATATGAGTGAGAGGTCTATAACTGATTTAAAAATTAATGTTATTGGTGTTTTTATACTGGTAGGTGTATGGATTGATTGTTGGCTGGGTAAAACATCATGTTATCACACCTTGTGCGAAATGTAAACCCACAAGCACTTTCCACATTGTTATAATATATAAAAGGAAGTTCAATGATCTGCTCTCTCTCCTAAGAGAGGCATAGTGATCAGCAATGCTACTCATCAAACTGGAAACTCCCTCAACTGGAGATAGGAGGTCTCACTTTAGGGCACCTCTCCAGAGGTCTTTAACCATTGCAGAAAATCTCTCCAGCGGTCTTTTAGGGATTTTAAAGGCCTCATTATCACACATAGATCAAAACGTTTACGCATATCATTTTCTAAGGGATTTTAAAGATTTATATCTGCCAAAGATCAAAGGATTTTATGCATAGTACATATATACATACATACATACATACATACATACATACATACATACATACATACATACATACATACATACATACATACATACATACATACATACATACATACATACATACATACATCCATACACGCATACATCCATACACGCATACATCCATACACGCATACACGCATACAGACAGACAGACACCCACACACATACCACACACACACACACACACACACACACACACACACACACACACACACACCACACACACACCACACACACACACACACACACACCACACACACACACACACACACACACACACACACACACACACACACACACACACACACACACGCACACACACACACACACACACACACACACACACACACACACACTTACTTAAAGTACTAGAAACCACCATGATGTTATGACTATCATTTCCAATAGGATTCTTCACACTACATGTGTATGTTCCAATATTATTTGTACTAAAAATATTGATGATGTAATCACTGCGATAAACTGAAGCAGTGCTAGTCTGACTAATCGTAGTGATATTAGTAGTGGTTATGATTGTTACACCATCCTTCATCCAGGTGAACGTGTCTGGTGGAGAACCTTCTGATATACATGATAATGTTAGTGGCGCACCAATAACACCAGCAACATTGGATATTGTAGTGGTAATAACTGGAGTAGCTGTGTGATTAATTGTATTGACAATAAATACAATAATTGTATCAATATTGACTCACTTCTTCTTCTATTATACACTCCCACCCTAATACTCTCCTCCATCATACTACTGTTCCTAATAGTACAAGTGTAAACACCTTCTGCAGCTCCATTAGTTAATCCTTCACAATAGTGTACATTTATCACTCCAACAAGATTACTAAGTGTTCCTCCACGTGCTTGAATTACTCGTCCACCAGTGCATCTTCCACTTGCAATTACTGAATTTCTGAAATATAATCTACCCAAATCAGCATTGTTCTCACCACCACTAGGTCCCAATCCAGTTACACAACGGAACAATAGACCCAAACCACTTATAGGGCTAATAAATGAATAATCAACAATCCTGTTATTAGAGGTAATCTCATTACTACCAGTACTCTCTGCTCCACCAGTAATGGCAATTCCTAAGTAGTAAGTTTAGAACATAATTATTAGTAAAAGATACATCACACTGCATCACTGTTGTATGCTGAGAGGCAACTATTGGGAATGACTAATTACTATCAATGCTGCCTACATGTGTGGTATAGTAGTAAAAAGACTAAGCTTGGCAATAAAAGAAGTTACAATCAAACAATCAAGTGAAACCTTTTTATATTAACTTACCAGATATTCGAATTGCTAATGGTACACTATAATAGCTCACTCCTCCAACTATCGCAATACAAGATACAGTACCAGCATCCTCTGCAGTCAATTCAGGTCCAGTCACATTTTGTGTTGTTTGACCATGAGGAAAACAACTTGGATTTCCATTATTAAAAGCTGTATTAGAATAACATTGCGTAGTGTTCCACTGGTAAGATGTTACTGTGAATATGGACCCTTCTGTTGATGTCACCAGACACGACAGTGTCACATTACTCAATATGGGATAATCAAATGTGTTGGGTTGACCACTGACTGGTGTACCAGCTGGATGACTTACTATCCTGATGTCTGTATGGTGGGAAAATAAAATTAATGCTGTATAATAAAAATTCATTGTAATGAATACAGACCTATAATATACATAATGTAATGTAGGAGCTATCAGTTATGTAGGAATTAATTAGAAATGTTACTGAGCGTCAACTGGAATTTGCATATGAGCAGCATTCAATACGTGCCTCCTACTGTGAACAGCATGACTTATCAGTCACAACTAGTTGTCTCACATTCATTGGTAGTAATAAATAGCAGACTAGGACTACCTTGCTTACACCCCATAGTTAATCAATCATATGTCTTGGCCACAATGCATACTCTATGTATCTTTGAATTTTGCACTAATTCATCAGAATAATTAATGGTGAATCTTGGCTAAACTGCAGTTGGTACTGATGGAAGACCTATTCCAAATGTATCAACCCTGCCTCTGGTACTACCACAGTATTATTACACTTAATCCACCCAACTCGTAAGTGCTTGGAGCTACAGTCATATTGCAGATGCGTACATACATACACACATACACATGTGGTGCATATGTTTTATATTATGTTGCTTGTGTTATTATGATTCTTGTGTACACAAAGAATCAGTTAAAGATGTTTACACTGGTGTGTATATGTAATTTGGGGTCTTCGCTTGGTTGGAAATTCATTTCTCATGCCTTTCTATGGCCTGATACACCCAAGCTATGTAAAACGTCTGAAAATCCCTTTTTCCTTTCAAATATACTCACCGAGCCATCTAATACACATATAACTTCCTTCCAGCCTACAATTTTAGTTACATTTTCCCAAAGCAGACAGAGTCCTTGTACAACTTCCAAACCCACCACCATCAGATGATGGTAGCGGATAAACCAGCTGGTAACAGCTGTGTGGGAGAAAGATTGGTGACTTGTATGTTATAGGTGAGTGAACTACATTAAATGAGGTTTACATGCACATTAATAAACCAAGTTAATACAGTTGCTATTAGTTACATAGACATTAATGAGAAATGTTAGTAAGTATTAACTGGAATTTGCACATGCACAGCATTCAACACGTGTCCTAGTGCATACAGCATGACTCATCAGTCACAACTAATTGTTATAGTCAGGCAGCTTAAGGCCAGATTTGAGATGGATGTGGACACTCTGGACAAAAGCACCAAATTTTTTCCACATGTTACCCATCACCTTAGCTTTCAATTTTTGATAGGAACCACTCCCTCCGAATACAATATGGCCGCCACCTCGGATTTTTAAAATGGCCGCTATTTAAAACTTATATTTACCAATATCTCACCTTCTAAACATGCATTTTGAGTACAACTATGCTACTTAGACAAACTAGACAAGCCACCAGATAGTTTTATTAACATAAAGCTAGGAAAACAATATAGCTGCTATGTATGACATGCAGTCACTCAAAATACTGAATCAACTTTGAAATGTGATGGTATATTGTCAATACATACATGTAGTTCATGCCTGTGTTACTTCTCACAGTGACAACTGCACAGTTCTGTACACTTCCAGTGTGCCTTTCTGCATGCACACCTAGCACCACATCCACTTTGACTCTTACAGCCACACTTGACTAATTCACTGCAGGCCTTGGAGACAACAGGTAACGTGTTCCACACAGGAGCCCACTGGCTGTCCTCATCAAGAGTCCAGCCCCAACCCTCTGGAGTAGGTGCATGTTGTTCACTCTGCTCACTGGTGCACCATATCCCAGCCTGATAGGCAACTCGTTTTAAATGCTGCAACAATGCATCTTGGGTTGGAGGAAGCCTCTCCATTGTCTTTTCCTTCTGGCAAAACAACTCCTTTCTGGCTTCGTCCACATGTTGCAGGTCACTGGTTTTATCATAAAGAATAACAGTGAAACGTTCTAGCAACTGAAAATTTTCAGTACCTACATCTATTTCTGCATAAGGATGGAGTGCCATGTAGGTAAAGGCACGTGTCACATCTTGAAAACAGTTCCATGCTTCCCATGCTGACTTCTTTCCTCTTCCAAAGAATGCAGATGTGGTATCACATCCTGTGAAACTGTGGAACACAGGGAGAGCAAGGGATTTGTCCTTACCCAGGTCTTCATAGATAGAATTGATGTAATGGTATGTAAAGTTCTTGCCTGTACCAAAGGCAACCCAAATGCTCACATTTTGGCACAGTGCGATCAGGTTATGGAACTTGCCAATGAGGATCACCACTACATCTGTATCAACAGTGCGTACCAGACAGTTGGTACAGTTATTCAGAAGGGCATCCTGTAAGTGGATCATCAGCCTGGTGTCCGCTTCCTCATGATCACATGGTGCCATGGATCTATGAGTTTCTCGAAGAATAGCTGTGGTACCAGATGTTACAATAATTTCTTTGTCTTCAGGGCAATCCATAGTAGCAATCTTGTTGGAAAGAAATGTAAACAGTTCTTGTTTATTAGTTGGATCACGTAAGAAGTCAGCCCACTTCCCTGGAAGCTTGTTCTTACCTGCAACCTTTCTCCGAACACCCTTTCCTTGCTTTTCTCTAGTAGATTCTTTGATACTGCTGGGAATGTATGTGTCCCACACTATATCAACTCTTTTGGAGTTTTCTAGTTGTTTTAAGATGTGTGGAACAAACACCTGATCAGCATACTCATCAAATGTCACAATGTTGGTAGTAGGGAGTAAGTGCACCACGGCAGCTCCATCAAGTAGTTTCACATCAATGAAGTCAGGAAGATCATTCTGGGTGTCCTTGGTCAAAATGTTCAACAGGTCAGATTTCTTTCCCAAGCGCAATTTTCCCAAATCAGACAGTGAAGGAGGAAAAGGATGGTTTTCATGCCTAAAGAACTTGCTCATGTCACTAACTCTGTGCTGCATGACAATGTACAGATGAGAGAACAGAGCAATATCATTTTTAAGTAAGAGGATTTTTCCTGCTTGCTTTGTCTTGGCTTTTGGTCTTGAACTGAAAAGAGGAAACACATTCTTCTTAATAGGCTCATGAATGGAACGTGTGCGATCAAAAATTACTTCTTTGCAGTACGTAGCATACTGATCCTTTCCTTTACTTTGTACTGTTCGCACTGTGTTCACCACAGATTCATCCAGAACATTCCGTGTGTCTAGAGCCAATAACTCATCACTGTCATCAAGGAAAGGGTTTCCCAGCTCACAGAAGACTTGCACCAGATTCACTGTCTGCTCTTTGAAATTTCTCTGGGTGGAAAATCCCTCCTCATGATGAAAGCCATATTCTGAGTCTTTATGTTGTGGGAGGTCCTCTTCAAACTCTTTCAGTATCCTTGCTTGTTCAGGCCCTGAGACCATCCATTTCCTGAAGGCTGAAGGATTCTCAGTGAGACCAACTGCACCACCAGAACTTTTGACTGCTTCATTATTTTGTTCGTGGGCTTGGTCAATTGGGATGGTGGAGAATCTGTTGGTGGTTTTGTGGATGACCCAGTGACTATGCTCCTCAAACTCTTTGAGGATAGGCGCTGGTAGACTCTCCATGTCTCGGATGTGTATTGGAATCCACCGTGCATAATTGTGGTGGTCGAGAGAGAAGAACCATGGAACCAAGGCCTTCAGACTTTCAACGTACAAAGGAAAATTCCCCTCACGGTGCGATCTAATAAAGATGAGGCCCAGAAGTTCCATGTTTAGTACTGTATCCCAGTACTGAAATGTTGGACTCTTCTGTACCATTTCCTGCCTCCAAATCTCCTTGACTTCATTACTGTGTATCCCTTCAGTCTGCAAGAAAGCGTCCTCCTGGAGCTTTGCCAGAGCCAAAGCAGTCACCTGGTGAGCATGCCTTGTTCTGGTGAGATGTGAGGCCTTCAGAAAAGAGTCAGCAGTGCCTGATGATGCAATGCTTGCTTGTGTCAGTGCATTGGTCCACCCAGATCCCTCCAAATAGTCACCATATGTGTTCCACATTGCCATTTCTATGTGCAGGCCTCCGAACATTGCTATAAACTTTTGTTCTCCATGTGTATCAGGCCAGTTCCACTGTATGAACTTGGCAAGAGCATAGAGTGGTGCATCAAATGCTACAACTGGTATCTGTCCAGGATTGAGAAATTCTGTTGCCCAATGCAGCACATTAATTCCATGCTTAATCATAGCTGCTGTAGCTGCCTTTTCATAGAAAAGGGGTAAAAGCTGTGTAAGGGTAGTGTGGAAATCTGCTGATGAACCTTGCATGGAGGCATGGAATGCTGACCAGGCAACAGTGTCACCTTTTTCAATCTCATCTTTCTCCAGGAGTAGACAAGCATGGTCCAGCCAGCTCCTTTCCTTTAATTGTGCACCTACCAGTTGTCTCTCTTTTGGTGATGATGCATTTAACAGTGGTGGAACTGACACTGTTGCTGTCTTCAAAACCACAGCTGGCACAGTGGTAAAGCTGTCTGGCAACTGGTGGTCCTTTTTGGTACCAGTCAAAGCTAGTTTGATGTCATTCTGCTTCTCTCCCAAATTTGATGAAGTGGGAAACTGAAACAGACTGATGCCTGTGCCATGAAATGAACCTTTAGCAGTTGTGCTTGAAGGATTGTGATCCAAATTATCAAATGCACCAACTGTAAACAATCCATGTCGTAGCTGAGCAGGAACTACAGTTCCTTTGTCCTGAAAATTCTCACAGACAGCTGTTGCAAGCTGACTCTCAAGCTGAAGAACTCTATCATAACTTACACTGAGACCCAAGTCATATAGCTGTGTGATGATCTTTTTAGACCTGGTCTCTGTGTGTATCTTCATTCCAATATACAATGGCAATGGTGGTTCCCTATCCAAGGAATGCCGAGACTTAGAAACGGAAGATGCGCTTTTATTAAAATTGAAGAGGATAGTCTGAGAGACAGTGAGGGTTGCCTGTGAGTCTGTAGAATCTTGATCTTTTATATTAGCACCATTCAACAGCATAGACACAAGCATCTTGAGAGTAGATGGCACTGACCCATGCTGACAACCAGAAGGAAATTTACCATCAAAGGAAAAACTTTTGTAGCTGGCAATCTCTTTACGCACTATCTTGGCAACTTGGCCAGCAGTACTGCATCACCTTCATAATCACATGCTGTAGCCTGCTTTAGCATTTGCTGCATACCTTGTTCAAAAACTAGAATTTTATTTTTACCATCGCTTTGCTCTTGTGCTTGCGGAAAGTATGCTAGAACTTTCTCCTTGAATCAGCTTCTGTTAATCTCCTTCTCAACACCAAGGTAGCGTACCCGCATTTCATACAGTTGATGCAAAACTGAAAACTTAAAGTAGAAGGTCCCATCTTCAACACAATTTTCTACGTAAGTAAAGAGCTCTACAAGTGCTCTTGCCTTCACCTTCTTTTCCTCAGAAGAGCCTACTGGTTCCTGCTCTTGTTGCCGCACCAGTGAACGGTAACGATTCCTTAGTGCTGTTAAGCACTGCAGATGATATTTAGCCTCAAGTGCTATAAGATCACCACCTTCCATTCTAGCCATTAAATCTGTGTCCTGCAGCTCTGTAGCCATATGTCTTATGGTCTCATCAGCTTCAAGTGTTCTAAATTCATGCAGTTGTCCATCTTCTTGATGGCAAAACAGACAGGACATCTTGTCCATTGACTGGCGCCGATACCGTTTCATCCCAGAGTTGCTGCTCTCTGAAGTGTTGTCCCTGTCTCGCTTTTTGGTAGCTCTCTCCAGCTTCTCTTTGTTAAACTTGACATAGCAAGATTTGTGCCATGCACCCCGGTTTTGGACCAGTTCACTTACAGTCATGTCATCTCCAAACTTAAGCACCACTGGCAATGAGCCCACAACTTTGAAAAAATTAACATTATTCAGAAAGGACCTGTATGGTTCTGATTTGTCCCCACTTCCTTGTGCATTCAGTGGGCATTTCAGGGGCTCTGTAGTTTTTTTCTTGACAGACCAAGCACATGCTCCAATCCATCATTCCAGTCATATAATTGACAATCCTGCAGTCCTGTAGTGACTTTTGTTAGCTTACATAAGCAGACAGAACAACTATTTACCTCAATGTGTGCTCAGAAACTCAATCCCACAGTCAAAAATTAAACAGAGAAGAAACCTTTTTTAGTTTAAAATTAACTTCAATATGTAATTGACAATACTGCAGTTCTGTAGCAATTGTAATATATGTATACACACACTGTGTTGTATATATTAGCTTACCTAAGTAGGGAGAACAACTATTAATCCAACATGTGCTCAAAATCTTAAACCCACAATTAAAAGTTATTCATAAAAAAAAACTTTTAAGGCTAAAAAATGACCTTACTTAGTGCAGTATAGAGATAAACTGCAAATGCAATAAGGTATATAAGGGAGAAATAATGTCTACAGGTTAAATTTAATTTTTGAAGTTTTCCTTAAAAATTGGGCTGTAAAAGTGGGAAACCCAAACACACGTAATTGGAGGGAGTGGTTCCTATCAAAAATTTAAAGTTAAGGTGATGGGTATCATGTGGAAAAAATTTGGTGCTTTTGTCCAGAGTGTCCACATCCATTTGCTAAGCTACCTGACTATTAAGAGTAAACCATTAGACAAAGAGGATAAAAAAAAGAATACCCCCCTCCCTTCCATCCCACTGATTTGTACTAGTGTTACTCTGTCTGGCCCTAGTTACAAAATCATGATTGTGTACTAGCATACCTTATATCTGATGTGTGTATTTTTATTATATGTATGGTTGTGTGTTTATACATGTAGTTTGTTGTTGCATGAAACAAGCAAGTTAATCACAGCACCTGAGAAATTTTGTCATCCATTCAAGGCTTTGAGCAACCGAGTGTGTGTAAATTTGGAAGAGCAAAAAAAAGGGGAGGACTAGTTGGCACCACCTAGTGCGTTCAGTGAGCAATAACCACAGCTCATGCATGAGTAACTGTAGACATGTACATGCAGTTGTAATAGCAGTGGAGTCATAAAAAATTTAAAAATATATATATTATATATAATACTTTTAGTTAATAAACTCCGTAAGAAATTGTGTATCCATTATTTCTGATTGACCGTAGGTCACATAGGAATGTATACTCTTAACTCTATCATGTGTAGTCTTTAATCACTGCAGGTGTCATGTGAGTCAGCCATATCTAAGCACATAAGTGGGTATTAACAGGTGTGAACTTTGGCAATAGCTTATTACTGCTAATGCTACCCAAAGTCACAGAAGCAGTGCTACCAGTGTTATGTATGGTCTGGTAGGAGCCTGTCACTGTTAATGCTATCCTCAATGCACCAGCAAAAGTACCACTGTCAGAGTGTACCTTGCCAAAAACAAACAAAAAAAAAAAAATAACCAGTCTTAAATGCAGGAGCCTGTCAGTGTTAATAGTTCTCTATGTGTAAGAATTGTATCCCAATATTGAAATGTAGGACTTTGTGATGCTGTTTTCTTTTTCCATGCTTCTTGAGATGCATCACTTTGTTCTCCTTCAGATTGTACAAATGCATCCTCTTGTAGCAGTGGCAAAGCTAATGCTGTCACCTGGTGAGAATATCTGGTTCTAGTAACATGCAACACTTTAGGAAAGGAATCTGTAGTGCCTGATAATGCAATACTGGCTTGTACCAATGCATTGGTCCATCTAGACCCCTTTAATTAATCTCGAAATACTTTCCAAATTTCCATTTTCAATATGTAAGCCACGAAACATTTCTACAAAGTTACTCTCCAGGCCATCTCACTGCACAAATTTGGCTAAGGCAAAGAGTGATGCATTGAATACTATCACATGTATTTGACCAGGATTAAGACATTCTGTGGCTTTGAATAGTACTCTAATTCTTTACTTAATCATAGCTGCTGTGGCTGTTCTATCATAGAAAAAAGCCCTGTTAATGTTTTGTTCACTTCTGGTGATGCATTTTGCATCAACCCATGCTATGCAGACCAATCACCATTATTTCCAGATTCAATGTCATTTCCATCCAATAACATCATAGCATGTTTCAATCTTTTTTTTCTTCCCTGATTCTGCACTCACTAGATCTCCCTCCTTTAAAATAGATAAATTCAACAAAGCAGAAATGAAACAATTGCTGGCTGTAAAGCCACTACTGGACTGTTGTATAGCTATCTAGCAATTGATAATTTCTTTCAGTACTTGTTGAACGCAGTCTGATATTACTCTGTTTATTCCCAACATTTATTGCTGTTGGAAACTGGAATAAGCTGATACCTGTGTCATGAAATGTCCTTTTAGCAATTATACTACAAGGGTTGTGATCTAGGTTGTCAAGCGAACCAATCCATGTCGCAGTTGAGAAGGAACTACAACAACACCTTTGCTGCAAAATTTTTCACAAACCATATTTGCAAACTGGTTTTCAAGCTGAAGAATCCTGCAATAACTTACACTTAACCCTAAGTTATACAAAATGTGTAATCATCTTTTTAACCTAGTCTCAGTGTGACTCTTCATGCCAATGTAAAGTGGCAGTGATGGCTCCTTATTTACGTGACAAGACTTAAGAACAGCAGACCTTACAAGCTTATTGAAATATCTGTAATGGCAATGATACCATCAACACAGGATTGGGCAGAGTTTCGTTCTCTGCCCACAGTTTGAGCAAGGCAAAGACTTTGTTTTCATCCATTTAATTGAAATGCACTGTATTTGAGTTTATGAACAGTGTTGGGGCAATTACTTTTAAAAGTAGCTCATTACATATTACTTGTAACTGAACTATTTAGTTACAGCTACATATTACGCATAAAATAAAGTAACTATAATAAGATTACATAATATTATATTACTTTGTGTCCACAGGCATAAGCTGTCACATGTGCAACAACCACCTTATCACATGACATGATTGTGTCTTAGTTATAAGTAAGAAGCTGGTAAATAAGCATCATTAAGTAGGCTTCATTATTTCGGTGCGACTATATAGACATTACTCAGTGGATTACTAATAGGATTAGTAACTCTGTTACTTGTAGTAACAATATTACATAATATTAGACTCAGTACAGTAACTTTATTTCTTAAATAATGCATTACATTTGCAAGTAAAGTAACTTGAGTTATACTACCTGTTTTTATAGCATATTTCATTATATTACTTCATTAACACAAAAGTAATAATTATTACATAATGCATTACATAAATTAAGTTACCCCCAACACTATTTATGAAGTACAAAAAGGTAAAATTATATTAATGCACAACTGTAATTTATTCATGATTATTATAGTAAGTACCTGGAAGCACTTACAGCATTAAACCATCATTATCAAGTTGCGTTTTGATGTCCTGTGTATTAATTAGGCTTGCGTCGATTATGCCGGCATAATTTTTGGCATAATAGGGGATGAAATGCATAAAGTATAATGCTGACATAATTGAGCATAAATGTAGTCATGTACCAACGAGTAGGTTAATGGTAGGTTAACGGCAAAAACTTTATTAACGACAATTCAGGTGAATTTGCGTTGCACTAGGAATTCACCTGAATTGTCGTTATTAGAATTTTTACAATTAACCTACCATCACAGCCATTTCTTGGCTGCCAACTTTGATTTCACATCTTTTTCACCCTGCAATTTTTGCATTAGGGGAACATTTTTTTTTTACAGTGTGGCTTTTTTGTATAGATATTACTTGGTAAATGTCAACCCTATTTTCAGTCTATGGCCGGCTTTGGGAGTTACCTTTTTTTGCTTGTCCATATAATTTATGTAGGGATCCCCCAAAAATGACACACAGTCTAAAAATGTTGCTTTCAAAATCATCCTAAAGACATCTTATGCCACAATAATCACCTTTGCGGAATAATATTAGTCCATCTAACATGAAATATGTACAGTATTGAAACAAGAAAATGCTTGCCAGTGACCGGATATAAATAATTTTTTTTTTAAATTTCCAAAAACTTGAAATTTGGTCTGGCTTACTCACTCACCCACTCATGACCACAGTTGCAAACGTAGAAGCCAAACAAAGCAGTGTATAACCAACATTTTATTCTAAAATTACAAATTCACCAATGGGATGTGCCTTTATGCATTCTGACAAGTGTAGGCCCTTTGTGCCTTGTCGTTTCTTTAATCTTTAATCAGGCTGCTTGTCTTCTTCCTCCAACGAAACCATATCCAGGTATTACTTTTCCTTATTAACACTTTTCCACCAGCATATTTAGACACCACAGAATTATTTCAGAGCAATTATTTTTCAGAAGTATGTTAGTCCCAGTACTATTACAAGAGGGTATACTAGCTAGATATCTGCAATTTCACAATTAGGATCATGTTCGCGATAGGTTTGTGACCACACCCATCAAATAATGGTCTAGGTGGACTAAAAGTGACCGAGTGTGGAAACTACACCTTTTAACATTCTCAATAGCTATTTACTTACAAGATACCTCACTCCTTGTTGGTCTATAGCTAACTGCACACACATTGGTTTACTTAAGATACTCTAATACAACAGTCACTCTAATACTACTGTCATGCTTGATATTCTAATAGAACAGTCAGAAGCTCACTGTAACTAGCTGTGCTACAACAAAAAAACTTAACTAGCTAGTATATAAAAAATGTTAAGTTAACACTCAAGTAGGGATCTATATGTAACAAACAGTAGTGAAACAAGAGATGAATGATTGTATTACAGCATAGCTTAGTGAGAAAGTCCCTACTTTGGCACATTATCTATAATTTTGTTCAATGCCAAAGTAGAGACTTTCCCACCGAGCTATTCTGTATAACCATCATTCATATCTAGTTTACAACTTTTTTTATTGTATATATAAATCCCTACTTCATTTGTGACTGTATTTGACAAAACTGGGCTTCCACACACATACAATTCTTTTACTTGTACCTTGATACTAAGCAGTATGCTATTTACCTACAATTTTTACACTATTTTTTACACTGCATTATACAATAACAGATCAAAATGTGAAAGTAACAGCATGCTCCTACATTAGGTTATGATCCTTCAAAATTACACATCTGGATGTGGTGGCAGCCTAGTTTTGTCAAATCCAGTCACATTTTTAAATTAACAATTAAATACTAGTTATTATTTTCTTTTTGTCTGAACTGTCTACTGGACGACTTGTAATGTACTTGAATTCTCTACTGGGTATGGGTGAACAGTTTGTTGCTGAATTGTTGTAGAGTGACTTGTTATGTAGAACTGAACTCTATACAGGGTGAGTTAAACTCTTCACAGGAAGATTTGCTTGTCGCTGAACTCTATAAAGTATGACGTGTTGCTTTACTGAACTCTCTGCAAAGATACTAATTACTTGGCAGCATGCTCTATTAGGATGACTGTTCTATTAGAGTATCAGATTGTGCATTTATACAAGAAATAGTTTTTCGTTTTGTAACTCTGATTTATAATCTGATTGTTGTATACCACTGCAAGGTCTTGTAATAGTTAGAGACCTACCACAAGGATCTTCATTATTTTAAAAAGCCATGGAAAAGCCAAGGATTTTGAACTCACAAAGATCTGAGTGGGCGTTCTCTAACTGACTTACAAATTGGTGTGCGTGTATTTTACTAGCTGATAGATTGCTTGATTGTGGGTGGAGTAAAACATCATCACGTCATCAAATCTCACACAAAATGTAAACCCACAATCACTATTCACATACAAAAGGAAGATCACTGAACTGCTTTGTCTCCTGAGGGAGACATAGCAGATCAGTGATCAGTTGTGAGATCTGCTATGCTACTTAGTACATCACTGATCATTAGTGAGGTGAGCATAGTGGTGACTCCTTTACCTGGAGATAGGAGGTCTTATTTTAGAGAACCTCACTGCAGGTCTCTTAGTAATAGTTAAAGACCTACCATGAGAATTTTTGTGATGTTAAAACCTGAGGCAAAGCCGATTATTACTATTATTATTATTATTATTATTATTATTAACACTTTACAGTGATCAGCACTGAAGGTCTGACAGCAACATGTGCTGCAGCCTTAGGATTACCTAAACTAATTTCAGGGACTCCGATGTTTTAATGCGAAGGTGATATGAGTGGACGGTCTATAACTGACTTAAAAATTAATGTTATTGGTGTTTTTATACTGGTAGGTGTATGGATTGATTGTTGGCTGGGTAAAACATCGTGTCATCACACCTTGCACAAAATGTAAACCCACAAGCACTTTCCACATTGTTATAATATATAAAAGGAAGCTCGATGATCTGCTCTCCCTCCTAAGAGAGGCATAGTAGATCAGCAATGCTACTCATCAAACTGGAAACACCCTCAACTGGAGATAGGAGGTCTCACTTTAGGGCACCTCTCCAGAGGTCTTTAACCATTGCAGAAAATCTCTCCAGCGGTCTTTTAGGGATTTTAAAGGCCTCATTATCACACAAAGATCAAAACGTTTACGCATATCATTTTCTAATGGATTTTAAAGATTTATATCTGCCAAAGATCAAAGGATTTTATGCATAGTACATATATACATACATACATACATACATACATACATACATACATATATACATACATACATACATACATACATTCATACATACATACATACATACGTACATACATACATACCTACATACATACATACATACATACATACATACATACATACATACATACATACATACATACATACATACATACATACATCCATACACGCATACATCCATACACGCATACATCCATACACGCATACATCCATACACGCATACACGCATACAGACAGACAGACACCCACACACACACCACACACACACACACACACACACACACACACACACACACACACACACACACACACACACACACACCACACACACACACACACACCACACACACCACACACACACACACACACACACACACACACACACACACACACACACACACGCACACACACACACACACACACACACACACACACACACATACACATACACACTTACTTAAAGTACTAGAAACCACCATGATGTTATGACTATCATTTCCAATAGGATTCTTCACACTACACGTGTATGTTCCAATATTATTTGTACTAAAAATATTGATGATGTAATCACTGCGATAAACTGAAGCAGTGCTAGTCTGACTAATCGTAGTGATATTAGTAGTGGTTATGATTGTTACACCATCCTTCATCCAGGTGAACGTGTCTGGTGGAGAACCTTCTGATATACATGATAATGTTAGTGGTGCACCAATAACACCAGCAACATTGGATATTGTAGTGGTAATAACTGGAGTAGCTGTGTGATTAATTGTATTGACAATAAATACAATAATTGTATCAATATTGACTCACTTCTTCTTCTACTATACACTCCCACCCTAATACTCTCCTCCATCATACTACTGTTCCTAATAGTACAAGTGTAAACACCTTCTGCAGCTCCATTAGTTAATCCTTCACAATAGTGTACATTTATCACTCCAACAAGATTACTAAGTGTTCCTCCACGTGCTTGAATTACTCGTCCACCAGTGCATCCTCCACTTGCAATTACTGAATTTCTGAAATATAATCTACCCAAATCAGCATTGTTCTCACCACCACTAGGTCCCAATCCAGTTACACAACGGAACAATAGACCCAAACCACTTATAGGGCTAATAAATGAATAATCAACAATCCTGTTATTAGAGGTAATCTCATTACTACCAGTACTCTCTGCTCCACCAGTAATGGCAATTCCTAAGTAGTAAGTTTAGAACATAATTATTAGTAAAAGATACATCACACTGCATCACTGTTGTATGCTGAGAGGCAACTATTGGGAATGACTAATTACTATCAATGCTGCCTACATGTGTGGTATAGTAGTAAAAAGACTAAGCTTGGCAATAAAAGAAGTTACAATCAAACAATCAAGTGAAACCTTTTTATATTAACTTACCAGATATTCGAATTGCTAATGGTACACTATAATAGCTCACTCCTCCAACTATCGCAATACAAGATACAGTACCAGCATCCTCTGCAGTCAATTCAGGTCCAGTCACATTTTGTGTTGTTTGACCATGAGGAAAACAACTTGGATTTCCATTATTAAAAGCTGTATTAGAATAACATTGCGTAGTGTTCCACTGGTAAGATGTTACTGTGAATATGGACCCTTCTGTTGATGTCACCAGACACGACAGTGTCACATTACTCAATATGGGATAATCAAATGTGTTGGGTTGACCACTGACTGGTGTACCAGCTGGATGACTTACTATCCTGATGTCTGTATGGTGGGAAAATAAAATTAATGCTGTATAATAAAAATTCATTGTAATGAATACAGACCTATAATATACATAATGTAATGTAGGAGCTATCAGTTATGTAGGAATTAATTAGAAATGTTACTGAGCGTCAACTGGAATTTGCATATGAGCAGCATTCAATACGTGCCTCCTACTGTGAACAGCATGACTTATCAGTCACAACTAGTTGTCTCACATTCATTGGTAGTAATAAATAGCAGACTAGGACTACCTTGCTTACACCCCATAGTTAATCAATCATATGTCTTGGCCACAACGCATACTCTATGTATCTTTGAATTTTGCACTAATTCATCAGAATAATTAATGGTGAATCTTGGCTAAACTGCAGCTGGTACTGATGGAAGACCTATTCCAAATGTATCAACCCTGCCTCTGGTACTACCACAGTATTATTACACTTAATCCACCCAACTCGTAAGTGCTTGGAGCTACAGTCATATTGCAGATGCGTACATACATACACACATACACATGTGGTGCATATGTTTTATATTATGTTGCTTGTGTTATTATGATTCTTGTATACACAAAGAATCAGTAAAAGATGTTTACACTGGTGTGTATATGTAATTTGGGGTCTTCGCTTGGTTGGAAATTCATTTCTCATGCCTTTCTATGGCCTGATACACCCAAGCTATGTAAAACGTCTGAAAATCCCTTTTTCCTTTCAAATATACTCACCGAGCCATCTAATACACATATAACTTCCTTCCAGCCTACAATTTTAGTTACATTTTCCCAAAGCAGACAGAGTCCTTGTACAACTTCCAAACCCACCACCATCAGATGATGGTAGCGGATAAACCAGCTGGTAACAGCTGTGTGGGAGAAAGATTGGTGACTTGTATGTTATAGGTGAGTGAACTACATTAAATGAGGTTTACATGCACATTAATAAACCAAGTTAATACAGTTGCTATTAGTTACGTAGACATTAATGAGAAATGTTAGTAAGTATTAACTGGAATTTGCACATGCACAGCATTCAACACGTGTCCTAGTGCATACAGCGTGACTCATCAGTCACAACTAATTGTTAAGAGTAAACCATTAGACAAAGAGGATAAAAGAAAGAATACCCCCCTCCCTTCCATCCCACTGATTTGTACTAGTGTTACTTTGTCTGGCCCTAGTTACAAAATCATGATTGTGTACTAGCATACCTTATATCTGATGTGTGTGTTTTTATTATATGTATGGTTGTGTGTTTATACATGTAGTTTGTTGTTGCATGAAACAAGCAAGTTAATCACAGCACCTGAGAAATTTTTTCATCCATTCAAGGCTTTGAGCAACCGAGTGTGTGTAAATTTGGAAGAGCAAATAAAAGGGGAGGACTAGTTGGCACCACCTAGTGCGTTCAGTGAGCAATAACCACAGCTCATGCATGAGTAACTGTAGACATGTACATGCAGTTGTAATAGCAATGGAGTCATAAAAAAATATATATAATACTTTTAGTTAATAAACTCCGTAAGAAATTTTGTATCCATTATTTCTGATTGACCGTAGGTCACATAGGAATGTATACTCTTAACTCTATCATGTGTAGTCTTTAATCACTGCAGGTGTCATGTGAGTCAGCCATATCTAAGCACATAAGTGGGTATTAACAGGTGTGAACTTTGGCAATAGCTTGTTACTGTTAATGCTACCCAAAGTCACAGAAGCAGTACTACCAGTGTTATGTATGGTCTGGTAGGAGCCTGTCAGTGTTAATGCTATCCTCAATGCACCAGCAAAAGTACCACTGTCAGAGTGTACCTTGCCAAAAACAAAAACAAAAATAAAAATAACCAGTCTTAAATGCAGGAGCCTGTCAGTGTTAATAGTTCTCTATGTGTAAGAATTGTATCCCAATATTGAAATGTAGGACTTTGTGATGCCGTTTTCTTTTTTCCATGCTTCTTGAGATGCATCACTTTGCTCTCCTTCAGATTGTACAAATGCATCCTCTTGTAGCAGTGGCAAAGCTAATGCTGTCACCTGGTGAGAATATCTGGTTCTAGTAAGATGCAACACTTTAGGAAAGGAATCTGTAGTGCCTGATAATGCAATACTGGCTTGTACCAATGCATTGGTCCATCTAGACCCCTTTAATTAATCTCGAAATACTTTCCAAATTTCCATTTTCAATATGTAAGCCACGAAACATTTCTACAAAGTTACTCTCCAGGCCATCTCCACTGCACAAATTTGGCTAAGGCAAAGAGTGATTCATTGAATACTATCACATGTATTTGACCAGGATTAAGACATTCTGTGGCTTTGAATAGTACTCTAATTCTTTACTTAATCATAGCTGCTGTGGCTGTTCTATCATAGAAAAAAGCCCTGTTAATGTTTTGTTCACTTCTGGTGATGCATTTTGCATCAACCCATGCTATGCAGACCAATCACCATTATTTCCAGATTCAATGTCATTTCCATCCAATAACATCATAGCATGTTTCAATCTTTTTTTTCTTCCCTGATTCTGCACTCACTAGATCTCCCTCCTTTAAAATAGATAAATTCAACAAAGCAGAAATGAAACACTTGCTGGCTGTAAAGCCACTACTGGACTGTTGTATAGCTATCTAGCAATTGATAATTTCTTTCAGTACTTGTTGAACGCAGTCTGATATTACTCTGTTTATTCCCAACATTTATTGCTGTTGGAAACTGGAATAAGCTGATACCTGTGCCATGAAATGTGCTTTTAGCAATTATACTACAAGGGTTGTGATCTAGGTTGTCAAGGGAACCAATCCATGTCGCAGTTGAGAAGGAACTACAACAACACCTTTGCTGCAAAATTTTTCACAAACCATATTTGCAAACTGGTTTTCAAGCTGAAGAATTCTGCAATAACTTACACTTAACCCTAAGTTATACAAAATGTGTAATCATCTTTTTAACCTAGTCTCAGTGTGACTCTTCATGCCAATGTAAAGTGGCAGTGATGGCTCCTTATTTACGTGACAAGACTTAAGAACAGCAGACCTTACAAGCTTATTGAAATATCTGTAATGGCAATGATACCATCAACACAGGATTGGGCAGAGTTTCGTTCTCTGCCCACAGTTTGAGCAAGGCAAATACTTTGTTTTCATCCATTTATTTGAAATGCACTGTATTTGTGTTTATGAACAGTGTTGGGGCAATTACTTTTAAAAGTAGCTCATTACATATTACTTGTAACTGAACTATTTAGTTACAGCTACATATTACGCATAAAATAAAGTAACTATAATAAGATTACATAATATTATATTACTTTGTGTCCACAGGCATAAGCTGTCACATGTGCAACAACCACCTTATCACATGACATGATTGTGTCTTAGTTATAAGTAAGAAGCCGGTAAATAAGCATCATTAAGTAGGCTTCATTATTTCGGTGTGACTATATAGACATTACTCAGTGGATTACTAATAGGATTAGTAACTCTGTTACTTGTAGTAACAATATTACATAATATTAGACTCAGTACAGTAACTTTATTTCTTAAATAATGCATTACATTTGCAAGTAAAGTAACTTGAGTTATACTACCTGTTTTTATAGTATATTTCGTTATATTACTTCATTAACACAAAAGTAATATAACGCGTTACATAAATTAAGTTACCCCCAACACTATTTATGAAGTACAAAAAGGTAAAATTATATTAATGCATGACTGTAATTTATTCATGATTATTATAGTAAGTACCTGGAAGTACTTACAGCATTAAACCATCATTATCAAGTTGCGTTTTGATGTCCTGTGTATTAATTAGGCTTGCATTGATTATGCCGGCATAATTTTTGGCATAATAGGGGATGAAATGCATAAAGTATAATGCTGGCATAATTGAGCATAAATGTAGTCATGTACCAACGAGCACCAAGGCATGGCAAAGCAGTTTAGCTGAGCTTCAATCATTGAATTTGGTTGGTATTATATAACACTTATCATTGTCTGATTTTGAATAAAATGTGATAATGAAGAGTATGATTATTGGAAGCTTGATTGGAAAACAATAAAATAGAAGCTGATGATAATAAGGTTAGTGATAAGTCAGATAGCTAGTGGAAATAGAAAACAGTGCATGAGGTCTGGAGTGAGACTGAGGTCCAGGAAAGTATTTCAAAAAGATCGAGATTCTATAATAGAACAGTCAAATACTCTAATAGAACAGACATCGCATGCAACAAAGAAAATACTATCAAGTTGTGTTTGGAAACACAACTTACCAAGCCAGGTCCTTCACAAGGCCTAAAACCACCATTCGAGCTCTACACACCACCCAGAAAAGGCATCTGTTGAAACCAGCCTTGAGTAGTTTGAGTGGTATTGAGTGTCTAAAGCACTAGTACAATAGTGTAGACAGGTGCAGATCGGGGGGGGGGGGGGGGGGGGGCTTTGGGGGCTGAAGTATTACAATGAAACTTTGTCTTAGCACATTAGCACAACTATATGATCACTGATAATACATAATACTCCTAAATCCATCTTATGAATATTTCCAAGGTATTATCAGCAGGGGCATACTGAGGGGGGTTTCCAGAGGTTCCAGGAAACATCTTTGGATTTTACACACTACTTGAAGCATTGAGAAATTGAAACTTCAGTTTCCAGAATCTGAAATCTATTGTGGAACATGACACATTTTAAACTTTTATCTTAGTTAAATAATAGTTTCTAACATGATTTTTAATATTTTTTTAAATTTTATTTAATCAGGGAAAATAGCACCAGCCAAAAAGGCTGTTTTTCAGCTACAGTGTATGCCCTGAGAACACAAATATGATATGAGTAACTTACAGTACATACATACATACACAAAACGAAGTTACAACATGCAATACAATTTCTTAAATTCTGACACAGTTTTAGCACCATAAAGTGCTGGTGGTAATCTGTTCCAGATGGCTGTGCCCCTGAAGGCCAATGACCGTTTGCCAAAATTAGTTTGAACACTGGGAAATAACTTGCTGCATTCTATTATGTAGAAAACTCCTTAACCATGAGTGGGCACTATCACTAAAGCCATAACAAGCCAACTTCTGCAATAAAATAGAATGGTCCACACAATCAAATGCTTTAGCCAGGTCCAGAAATATGGCACCAGCATATTCACCATGATCAATAGCACTAGAGAAAGAGTTAGAAATGCGCAAGAGAACATCTTGCGTTGAATGTCCAAAATGAAAACCAGATTGTTTTTGTGAAAACAAATCATGTTTGTTGAAATAAGCAATTATCTGATCAGAAACAACCCTTTCCAATATTTTAGAAAAGACTGGTAACACAGAAATGGGGCGATTATGATAGCAACATTTATAACATTGTTCTGAATTATGATTTTGGTGAAAAGATCGAGATACTCTAATAGAGCAGTCAGGTACTCTAATATAACAGTCACTATAGCTATAGTGGAAACCCCTTTTCAAAATTCCTGCATACACCCCTGATCAGTGGATTTGTTTTAAAGGTTATGCAACAAGGACCCAGATCAGCATGGAAATTGTACAAGATCGAGATACTGTAATAGAGCAGTCGCCTAACTACTCTAATAGGAAGCATAAGTTGGTTCTGTTACGGAATTTTTCCAAATCTACCTGTACCTATACATACAATGAAGTGCTTTGGTGTGTTTAAAAGGCTTGATTCATCTACTTGTGTAGTTATTATGGATGGCAATACTTAATTCAGGTACACAATTTCCATTGAAAATGCTCTCAGATTCAATATCATATCATTCAAATTTCAGTTTCAACATTATTATTATTATTCTATAGCATGCACCTATTGTGTGCAATTGTAAGAAGGTCAGGTGCATCATGTGCTTGGTTGTCTGAACCTACTCAAACCTTTCCATTAGCAAATGCTGCAGAGAGCCATACCTATAATCTAAAGACAGTATATAAAACATCTACAGGCAGAAATATGCATGTTATGTGGAAATGTCTCCAAATTGCAGTATTTTAGCATCTAATTTTCAAAATGTTCCTGGGAGGGTGGGGCATGCCCCCAGACTCCCTTAGTTCCAGCATGCTTCACATGCTAGGAATTGTGCAAAGTACATCTCTGCCCAAGAGATCAGTACCTTCAGTTAGCCCCCCCCCCCCCTTTTATAAATCCGTAGATCCACCCCTGTAGCTATCCACTGGAGGTGTTACTTTAATCTTGCCTGATGTGCGATTTGGATTGGTTTTGTAAAATCTGGTCACATACAATCAGTATCAGCTCTTTTAGGTACAGATTAATTGGATATCAATACAACTGAAAAATCCTTATTGGTACACCTCTAACCAGTAGCTACATCATCAGGCACTTCTACTTCATTTCAAAAGCCACATACTGAGGATTTTAGATATCAAATTATTACAATTCAATACAAATAATAAGAAACAGCACATATACACTGTATTTCAGTATTACACCAAATTAATATAGAATATTTGATTATTCGTTCTTGACAAAAAATTATTGTTCTCTTTCATTTAGAATGTTTGTTTTAGACCTAATTATTTTACTGTTCATGGATAATCCAATGGCATTGGTCTCTGGTAGTGCTACACAGTGCAGATTTCATTGTATCTGATCTCTCTACAGGGTGACTTGTTTCTGACTAATCTTTTAACAGAGTGATTTGATCTTTCTACAGGGTGATTGTTTCTAGCTGAACTCTCTACAGGGTGACTTATTTCTAACTGATCCTTCTATAGGGTGACTTGTTTCAAGCTGATATTTCTACAGGGTGATTAAAATGTAGCTAATCTCGCTACAGGGTGACTTGTTTCTAGCTGATCTTTCTACAGGTGATTTTTTTCTAGCTGATTTCTCTATGGGGTGATTTTTTACTGGCTGAACTCTCTACAGGGTGACTTGTTTCTACCAGATCTCTTTACAGGGTGATTTTTTTCGACCTGATCTCTACAGAGTGATTTGAAATGTAACTTATCTCTTTACAAGGCTATGCTTGTTTCTAGCTGTTCTATCTCTACAGGGTGGCTTTAATATAGTTGAACCTTTTACAGGATAACTCGCTTCTAGCTGATCTCTCTACTGAAAGAGTTTGTTTGTAGCTGGACTCTCTACAGGCTTGCTTATTTCTAGTTGAATCACTCTATAAAATGTAGCTGAACTCTCTCTAGGTGGTTTGTTTTTAGCTGATCTTTCTATGGATGACTTGTTTCCAGCTGAACTGTCTACAGGGTAACTTATTTCTAGCTGATCACTCTACAGAATGATTAATTTTGTTTTCAGCTGATGTCTACAGGGTGAATTGTTTCTAGCTAATTTCTCTACAGAGTGACTTGTTTCTACCGGATCTTTCTACAGGGTGATATGTGTTGAGCTGATCTCCCTACACGTATTTTATCTGCCAGAAGAATGCAACAGAGCTATTAAGATGTCCCCTCAATACAAAAGGAAATACAGACAAATCAGAAGCATACACCTCATTTTTTAGGCAATGTTAACTGTTTCAGAGCTCTAGATGTATTGCCGGTACCACTTTATTTTGAGGAATGCATTACAGCTGGTGAACGTATACAAAACAAACTGCACGGCACAAATCTTGTCACATTAAGTTTAATAAAGATAAATTGGATATAACAATCAGAAAGAGAAAAAGAGAACCAGGAATTGCAGCTAATAGTGAGGAATAAACAACGATAAAAGTAATTGCTTGTTTTTTTTGTCAGCGATCTGATGGAAATCTGCATAAATTTAGAACATTTGAAGCTGACAAATCTGTTAGAAAGATAGCCACAGAACTAGAGTTCATGGCCAGAATCAAAGGTGGTGATCTTGTTGCACTTGAAGCTAAATACCACTTAGAGTACCTAACAACAATACGAAATCAACACTAGCTAATCCAGCAAAAGAGTCAACAAAGTAAAGAATATAGGCAATCTTTTGAAGAAGAGCAAATGAAGGCATGAACTTTTGTAGCATTACTTACTCACATTGAAACCTATGTAGAAAAAGGTATGTTTTGTTTCAAATTTTCAGCTTTCCATGTGTTGTATGAAGAACGTCTTCATAACCTTGGTGTGCGGAAGGAAATTAATAGAACTCATCTACAGGAGAAAGTTGCAAAGAAATATTTCCACAAGCCCAAGAGCAAAGTGATGGGAAAATAAGAGTTTGAATAAGGCATGTAACAAATGACACAGCAGACTACATGTAATGATTGTGAGAGTGACACTTTTCTGTTTGCAAAGATTGTAAAGTTATTATACAGAAATTACCAATGTCAATGGATTTCAATTTGATGGTAGCTTTCTATTTGGTTGCCAACAAAAGTCAGCACCATCAATCCTCAAAACCTTTGTAACCGTGTTGTAGAGTGGTGCTGATCTAAAAGACCAAGATTCGACAGATTCCCAAGCAATTCTCACAGGAAGAAAGAAAACGCAATTTGCACAACTTTGTATTTTATTTATTTATTTATTATCTAATTCATCCAAATAGGAGGGGGTGGCACTCCGTGATTCCTTATCTGAATGAAATCAAAGTTGCTACAGATGTGCCAGCTAGGTAGGGGAGTCCACATTCCAAATTTGAAGAAAATCGCTCCAGCCATTTAATTCCGAGACAAGAGCGGCCAAAGTTTGGGATTTTTTTCTGGATTTTTTCTTCTACTTCTTTTTGCACACTTTGCAAAATCCGCCATAAAACACAAATGCGTACTCCAATCGGCCTGAAATTTGGCACACGTAAAGGGCTCATTACGGCGATTCTCAGTACCAAGATTGGTAGGTATACGAATTATTTGCGTAAAATAAGGTCGAAGGTTTGTCACACTCACAGGGTAAACTTATTTATTTATTTATTATCTAATTCATCCAAATAGGAAGGGTTGGCACCAAAAGGCTAGGCCTGCACGAGGGTGCTTCCCCAAAATATTACACACATATGTATACATATAAGTTGCTATAACATACAAAAAAAGAATAATAACTGCACAGAGAACATATACAAAAAGCAAGAAAACACAACACATGCACACACAAGACAAACTAACATATTACACAGAATCAAAAAAGTAGTGCTTTACAGCATGACGAAAAGCAGTATGATTTGATGGGATGATGATAAAATGTCAAGGAATATTGTTCCATATAAATGGTGTATTGCCAAAAAAAGAATACCGGAGGGCATTGATGGTAGACTGCAGTGAGAGAATGGAAAGTGAATGCCGTCTCGTACAAGAGAACAAAAAAGAACTGCTTAAAGGAATGAGCTGAAAATTGCTATATAGATGGAGTAACTATCGTAGGAATGCATTTATTGTAGTTTGAAAGGAATCCAGTTAAAGCCATCGAGATATGCCACAAAACCCAACCTGTGCCACAATTACGCAATTGATTTTTATGAATAAAAAACTATCAGTTTTCATGCCTACCAGGCAAACCACTAAGAGAAATGAGCTGAAATCGGTGTGTAACTGGAATAATTATCATAGAAAGTCCTTGAATTAGCACAGAAGAATCGGATTAAGACCTACTGAGTTATGATTCGAAAGCCAACTATGTGTAGCATTTACGAGATCAAGATGCTCTAATAGAACAGTCACTGTAATAGAACATTCAGCTACATTTATAACTTACTCCATTTATATATAGAAATATATTACATTGCAAGTTATTCTGTAGGGAGTTAAGCTACAAAAAGGTAACGTTATAGACAATTCAGCTACAAGCAAGTCACCATGTAGAGAGTTCAGCTACAAATATCTTGCTGTAGACATTCAGAACATTATAAGTCACACTGAAGAGAATTCAGCTATAAACAAGTCACCCTGTAGAGAGTTCAGCTACAACAAGTCACTCTGTAGAGAATTCAGCTACAAACAAGACACCGCATAGAGGGTTCAGCTACATAAAAGCTACACAGTATAGAGTTAATCTAGATCAGCTACATGTACAAACAAGATATTTTATACAATGTTCAGCTCCAAGTAAGTCACTCTGTAGAGAGTTCAGCTACAAAAAAGTCACTCTGTAGTAAAAACAAGTCACCATGTAACTGGAGAGTCAAGCATCCAATCAAAAAAACCACTCTGTAAAAAGTTCAGCTATACAAACATGTTGTAACTCTATAGAGAACATTATAACTCTATAGAGAGATCGGCTAGAAACAAGTCATTCAGTAGAGAGATCAGCTACAAGATATCACATTATAAAGAGTTCAGTTACAAAGAAACCACCATGTAGAGAGTTCAGCTGCAAACAAATCACCCTGTAGAGAGTTCAGCTATGAACAGATCATCCTATAGAGAGTTCAACTAGAAAAAGTCATCCTGTAGAGAGATCAGCTAGAAGGATCACCTTGCAGAGAGTTCAGGTACAAACAAATCACCCTACAGACAGTTAAGCTACAAACAAGTCATCCTGTAGAGAGATCAGCTAGAAGAAGTTACCTTGTAGAGAGTTCAGCTACAAAGAAATCATCATATAAAGAGTTCAGCTGCAAGTAAATCACCCTGTAGAGAGTTCAGCTACAAACAGATCACCCTGGAGAGAGTTCAGTTAGAAATAAGTCACCCTGTACAGAGATCAGCTAGAAGAAGTCACCTTGTAGAGAGTTCAGCTACAAAGAAATTTCCATGTAGAGAGTTCAGCTGCAAACAAATCACCCTGTAGAGAGTTCAGCTAGAAGCAAATCATCCTGTAGAGAGTTCAGCTAGGAACAAATCACCCTGAAAAGAGTCCAGCTAAAAACAATGAGAGTTTCAGCTACAGTTCAGTTATGTAAGAAGTCACCTTATTAACTACAGTATGGGATAATCATCATTTATACAAATATTTCATCAGACAAAAGCTATACGCACAATTACTTCCTTTGTTCCACAATTCCTGCAGTAAAGAAATAAAAAAGTTTAAAGGAAGCATCAAAGCCAAATGGCCAGCTTTGTGGCTTACAATATAAAAAGAAGTGATATCTCAACCAAAACAGCCAAGCTGTAAAAACAGCGTTTGGTCCCCAAAAAGCCAAGGTGAAAAATGATGTGAAGTCTAAGGTGGCGGCCAAGAAATTGCTGTGATGGTAGGTTAATGAAAAAAATTTAATTACTACAATTCAGTTGAATTTGGTGTCAAATCCTAGTGGAGGAGGCAACACAAATTCACCTGGATTGTCATAATTAAAATGTTTGCCATTAACCTACCATCACAGCCATTTTTTGGCCGCCACCTTGGATTTCACATCTTTTTCAACATATCCTTTTTGAGGGTCGCACTCTTTTTTTACAGCTTGGCTGATTTGGTTTAAATAATTATCAAAGCAGAAAACACACTTGGGATCAGAAATGAAATATCGGTATTACTTTAGCTGCACAGACAATCACACTGTTACATCTCTTTCACCCTCTCCTTACCACATTCCAAAATTAAGCTGAAATAAACTGACTATGCATTTAGATGAGCATACCTGCTAACCAACTTTTCAGTACATGCATTCATAATTACCTATACATACCTATACTAATCACAGTAACACTATATATACATACATACATAAATACATACATTAACACTTACTTAAAGTACTAGAAACCACCATGATGTTATGACTATCATTTCCAATAGGATTCTTTACACTACATGTGTATGTTCCAATATTATTTGTACTAAAACTATTGATCATGTAGTTACTACGATAGATTGAAGCAGTGCTAGTTTGACTAATTGTAGTGATATTAATAGAGGTTGTGATTGTTACACCATCCTTCATCCAGATGAATGTGTCTGGTGGAGAACCTTCTGATATACATGATAATGTTAGTGGTGCACCAATAACACCAGCAACACTGGATATTGTAGTGGTAACAACTGGAGCAGCTGTGTGTATTGACAATAAATACAATAACTGTATCAATATTGACTCACTTCTTCTTCTACTATACACTCCCACCCTAATACTCTCCTCCATCATACTACTGTTCCTAATAGTACAAGTGTAAACACCTTCTGCAGCTCCATTAGTTAATCCTTCACAATAGTGTACACTTATCACTCCAACAAGATTACTAAGTGTTCCTCCACGTGCTTGAATTACTCGTCTACCAGTGCATTCTCCATTTGTAATTACCGAATTACTGAAATATAATCTACCCAAATCAGCATTGTTCTCACCACCACTAGGTCCCAATCCAGTTACACAACGGAACAATAGACCCAAACCACTTATAGGGCTAATAAATGAATAATCAACAATCCTGTTGTTAGAGGTGATCTCATTACTACCAGTACTCTGTGCTCCTCCAGTAATGGCAATTCCTACAACACAATATTATAAAAGTATTGTTGAAACATATCAAAACTTGCTATCGAGAGCTTTAAACCAATAATATGGTCTAAAATAAAATTTTGTGTAACATAAGTTTACTATTAGATCTTATGAAGTATGTAATAAAACACCTTAAAATCTATTCTATGGCAATTTGGTATTCATACATGTGTAGCTTAGTCAAACGGGTTGGTTGAAAAGCCTTGTCAATAGCTATCATCTATTGTCCCATGTAAAATACATGCAGTTTACACTAACTACAAAAATGTAAAAAAGAAGTCATTATCATTAGCACCCAAAATTTTCTACATTGCTTTATATTTTACAGCTTGATGTAGTTGATTGTTACTTTTTGTAACATAATTATAATTGTGAAACCACACATATCACATCAAAGAAATAATGGTAGCAGAGACCTTATAAAACTAATGTCAACAACCTGAAAGGTGAAGTGGTTATTATATGCTTTGTGTTCAGTTTCGTTATTTTGGATACAAACAAAGAACTTCAGGAGAATGCCTCTGTTATCGATGCTACTGAAATATGAATGATCCTGATCATAATATTGTGTGACTCAGTCTGGGAAACCGGAATTATTGCCTATTTTAAAATATAGAGAAATGCTGGTTTTCAGTATAATTTCAGTGTGTTGTAGCTCGCTAATAGTTTAAGCTATGTGTACCAAAATTTCGCATGTTTTACACCAGTTCCTAACCTTCCAGAGCATCCACTGTTCAAGAGCCAGAAGACAAGTTTCCCACCATTTTAGATAGCTTCTGAATCAAGGTTGGCTGTATCAGGCTAGCTCTAAATGAGGTGGGAGCGGAGGACAAGAGGCTGTTCAAAAAATTGAAGAAGAGCATGTAGGGATGAAATAGGCCAAGTTATGGGCCATTCAGGTATCAAAATTATCTTAAATGAAAGGAAATCCACAGCACTGGCCTTTACTCAATACCACAGAGCTGTACAGCCACATGCAGTCATCCCCAGGCTGACCAGAGCTCCATTAAGGCCCCACACCACATGTCTGGATCGCCACTGCGTTTGAGAAAAGCAGCCAGCAAAAGCAGAACACTCACATCCAGCTGATTTTGATTGTGAAATTTGATAGTTTATTTATATAGCTTTGTGTTTTTGGTGAAAAACCAAATCTGCTGACACATGCAATAAGACTGGTTTTCCTAGATCCAGTCACATATTATGAAAGTCAGCACAGGGAAACCAACACCCTCTACCACAAATAAACACCCTGCTCTATCATTAACAAGATATGGGACAGTAAGAAGGCAAAAGTAAGGTCATTATTGTATGCATGGCTGTATGTCAAAATGCAACTGAAATAACATCTAACAATGATAAAATCAAGTCTGTACCAATACATTGAAGTATGCTTGTCTAAAGGCATATTGTAGCAACTCAGTCAGTCAGTCAGTCAGTTAGTCAGTCAGTCAGTCAGTCAGTCAGTCAATCAATCAGTCAGTCAGTCAGTCAGTCAGTCAGTCAGTCAGTCAGTCAGTCAGTCAGTCAGTCAGTCAGTCAGTCAGTCAGTCAGTCAGTCAGTTAGTCAGTTAGTCAGTCAGCAGAAAACTTCAATAAACAACGAATTAAAAAATGGAGAAATTTATTGAAAGCATTGAGTTGTACTGCATGGAGGCACATTAAATTATGGGCTTAGTCATGCTGAACCTAGCCTACCCTTTGGATTGCTCTGACCACATGTTTGTATTCCTTAAACCCAAGAATGATAGATAAGGATGGTTTATGGAATGTTTTGGTAGTACATAAATTTAAACTCTGTGATACATGCTTTAGCAAGTAAAAATTAGAAATTTTGTGTTTGAGGTGGAATCATAGAAAAAACAACAACATGGAAACAAGGGCGGTTATCTATACCTACAGCTATTACTACATGTGACTGGTCCTGTGAAAACTCAACACAATTGTGCACACCTAAATTTACAGTTTAAAGATACATGTACTGTAGCTGCTGGTTGTATACAATCACTGGACTGGACTAGTGGACTAGCGGAAGCTCAGTTTTTTTTCCTTTTTCACTAAAATTAATATTGTTCAACTGGCTATTGTTTGTTATATAGAATATGCTATTCTTACGTAGCTAGACCACTCCTACCTACACATACAAATGAAAGCAGTGTACCCATGTTAGAATATGTCAGCTTTTCCTAGCTGCAGCTATACAGATTGCCTACCAATGGATGGAATAGCAAGACAGTCACATAACGTTGCTGACTCAGAAGAACATATTACTTGTATTAGGTTATTATATAGCTAAACATGTACTGTACGATTATGCTCCATGATAAGAAGAATGGTAGTCATGCATGACTCTCTGGAGACAGCTTCTAAACAGCTTTTAAGACCTCACAACCATCTGCAAAGGTCAAAATGGCAAAATCAACAGTGAGACACTACTAAGAGGTGATTATTAGCTGCTTCAAAAATGCAGCACCTAACAAGAGAATCTGGCTCTCCCCAACCACCTACAACTCAGCCTATTTGTGGCCCTCCCCTTGCAAGCTCCTGGATCCGCCCATACTCTCTACAGGGTGACTTGTATCTAGCTGAACTCTCTACAGGGTGCAGATTTGGTTATAGTTGAACTCACTTCAGTGTGACTTGTAATGTTCTGGATCTCTATACACAATAGTTTGTAGCTGAACTCTCTACAGGGTGATTTGCTTCTAGCTGAACTGTCTATAAGATTAACTGTTTGTAACTGAACTCCCTACTGAATAACATACAATGTAATAGAATTCTATAATAGAGTACATGTAAGTCATAACCTAGCTGAATGCTCTATCAGAGTAACTGTTCTATTAGAGTATCTCAATCTTGCATTTGCTACACGGAGTTGGCTTCGAAGTTGGCTTTCGGATCATAACTCAGTGGTTTGTAATCCGATTCTTCTGTACTACTCAGTCTACTGCAAGGACTTTCTACGATGAATATTCCAGTTACATAGCTACTAAATTTCAGCTCACTGCTTAAGCAGTTTGCCTGGTAGACATGAAAATTATTGTTGTTTTATTCATTAATCTCGATCGTGCAATTGTTATACACCTTCAGTTTCAAGTCATATCTCTCTGTGATCTTTATTTTGATTACTTTTAAACCATCAAAAGGCACTCCTATAATGGTTGATCTATCCACAAACTGATTTTCAACTCATTCCATGAAGTGGTTTACCCTATAGGCATGACCAAGGGCACGACAACAAATCATTCACATAAATCCTGAACCATTCATCAGATTTGCACGAAATTTGATAGTAGGATTTAGGGGCGTAGCGAGTATTTTTTGAAGGGGGTTCCAACAGCAGTATTGGGTTACCAGAAGTAGGGGGCACAGCCCCCAGCCTCTGATGGTCTAACTAAGCAAATTGCTATAATTATTTTATGCAAAAAGTACATTAATTATAATGCATATAAGTGCCCCTGGGATGAAGTTAGTATTAGATAAGCAACCTAGTGGAAACAGACAGCATAACACAGACACATTTAGTAATATGTAAGTGATAGTTATCTCACTGGTATAGGAACCATAAATCCACTAATACAAATGTCATGACTTACAATCAAAACATTATAACTATTCAAATATTCATAGCATGAATTCATATTTGCATAACACAAGTGATAAATTAATGCATGGAGTTCTATATTTTTAAACACTGCACACCAAAGCTACAGCAGTATAAGATCATGCTCAGTTTTGCAATAATGTTAGAATGTATGAAAAACTTCATAATTATGGATATGGATATTTGTATGCATGTTCTATTAGGGTATATCTGACTGCTCTATTAGAGTATATAGCTGACTGCTCTATTAGGGTATATCGATCATTTTAAAGAGGGCTCATGTTACCTTTCCCTGAGAGATGAATGCAAGCTTTATCAATTGTTGTGCTGTGCCATAACACTATATTACTCACTCATTTTGTCCTGCCACACTGAATGGTGTGTTAGGGTCCTGCTTGCAGAAGTCTAAATTTTACAGGGGGTTCCTGAAACCATAGATAGTAGAGGCTTGTAACTACTTTCTTTGCTGAACCCCTTGGAACCCCCTCCCTACGCCCCTGAGGATTCACCTTTGGACTCCCTTTATGTGTGCCAAATTTAAAGGCAATCGGATTACACATTTGTGTTTTATAGCAATTTTTGCAAAGTGTGCGAAAAGACGAAGAAGAATAAGAAGAAAAACAAAGAAGAAAAAATGAAAATTTGGCAGCTCGTATCCAATTAACAAAAGTAAAGGAAAGTCTTCACTTCAAACTGTGGGCAGAGAGGCAAACTCTGTCCAATCCTGCATTGATGGAATCGTTTCCATTACAGATGCAGTATTACTATAGTATGTTGAACAGCGATGGCAATCTTTTGAATCAAAAATTGGGTGGCCGCATTTTCTTTCTTCCTGTCAATATACCCGTGATGTGGTGCACTGGCTTCTTGGGCCACATGTGTTGTGTGTCTTTGTGTCTTTATTTTGGGAAAATATGTAAAGTTATCATTATTTTTATTCCTTGTTTCCAATACTGCCAAAATAAGTTTTAGGTGAGCCACACCATTTTTTTATTCTTTGATTATACATCATATGAATGTACTATTTTCATGATAGAGTGAGGCACAGGATGACTAAGTGGTAAGGTAACTGTGCAAATAAACATAGCACAAAGGGTTGGAGTCCTTTCACTGTTGTTCAACAGGACGCATGAGTGCATAGTCACCTATAAAGATCAAGATACCCAAGTAGGACACAGTAATATACATATACTTAAATAAAAGAGTATAGTTAATAATTACTAATCATCTTCCACCCACATCAGTTTTTGTTGCACTAGGTGACAGAAAACAAGCAATGCAATAATGATGGCCTAATGGAAAGAATTTGGCAATATTCCAGAATAATTGGATGAGCTCTGATGCAAGATTATAAGTTTTGCTAGCAGCGTAATCAAAAAAATTCTTCTGCAGGGTACTGAACCCAGAAATAGTGTAAGCATAAAAGCAGTTAAAAAGATTGAGATACTTTAATAGAGCAATCACTTACTCTAATAAAGTGGTCACCATAATTCTAATATAACAGTAAAAACCCTCACTAATAAAAAAAATTATGCTTATGTTTAGCACAAATTTTAAGAATAAGTTTGAGAATAATAGGTGAAGAGAAAAATGAAATACCAGAAAGAAAAATAAAAGCATGCAGTAAAAGATTCCTGCCTACATACTGTAGTTATGTGACTGGATTTTGGAAAAACGATCCAAATCGCACCTTAGAAGTTTGGAGATCAATGTTTTTTAGAACTCAAGTCAGCATAGCTTACCAAGGATAGCAAGCATGGGTTTGAAACACAAGAGGACAATCTATTATCTTTCATACCACTTCCATTACCTGTAGCTGCTTGTATAGTTCCCACCAAATAAAACAGGAAATCTGAGCAGTTGAAGGAGCGAAGTAGTATCAAGAGTGCTCACAAAAGGAAGGAGTGGTGGGGTGGGTAAGAGATAAACTTAAAACTGGAGGCAGACCATGATTGGAATCCAATCATGAGATTACTGGGCTGCACTGGCTTCTCAGTGGCTAATATGCAGGAAAATCAACAAAAAAAAAACAACCAAAAAAATAAAAATAAATACATAAATGTCTGGCTAACATTATCAGGTCATCCACCAGTGAACCACTGATTCTTGCTAAACCAGGCCCTTCACAAGGCCAGAAACCACCATTTGAGTTCTCCACTTGACCCAGAAATGACATCTGTTAAAACCAGCCTCAAGTAAAACTTAGCCTCAAAACTAGTAGTATGATAGTGGAGCTATCCACTGCTTCTATTAGTTTGATTTTGTCTGATGTGCGATTTGGATCGGTTTTATAAAATCTGGTCACATATAGCTAAATGCATGTAATAATAATAATACTTCACGAAACAAATCAATACTATATACTGTAGCTGTGCAATTAGCTATATTAAACTTAAGTATAAAAATAGAGCACAAAGTCTCATGATAGATCATCACTAAAATATTGTTTTGCATAATTATTACTGTACTGCACCTCTTATTAGTAATGTTAATGGAGCACTTCTGAATGAAATCCCATTCACTGTTGCAATACAATAGATAGTACCAGCATCTTCTGCAGTTAATCCAGTTCCAGTCACATTTTGTGTTGTTTGACCATGAGGAAAACAACTTGGATTACCATTATTGAAAGCTGTATTAGAATAACATTGTGTAGTGTTCCACTGGTAAGATGTTACTGTGAATATGGACCCTTCTGTTGATGTCACCAAACATGACAGTGTCACATTACTTAATATGGAAAACTGATAAGTGTTAAGCTGATTATTAACAGGATAACCCGCTGGATTGCTCGTGATCATAACACCTACAATAATGTATATGTGAAATTAAATGAAGGACTATAATATAGTGTTATAATAACTAATTATATAGTGAGCTGTATAATATAATATTATTGTGGCTGGATCTGCAAAAGGGGGTGTTATAGCTTTTGCAAAATTCTGCATTGGACAAATCATAACTCAGCATGTATTTACTCTAAACCTTAAAAGAGGATTTAGAATATAATATAGTGCTGGAATAGAGGTGTAATGTGACCCAATTGCAGACTGGTATCTTATTCACAAGTCATGTTATAGGTTTCCTGGTGTGTGCAGTTGAAAGACTATAAGACCCTTTTTACAGATCCAGTCACATAATACATAATTTCAATAACTATAGCATGTTTAAAAATATAGTTGCATGATTATGATTAAGTTATACTTAAAACCATCCAACATTTGTATATATATTACACATGTAAAACTCAAACCACTGCAAAGTATATAATCACATATGTGACCGGGCCTGCGATAATAGGGCATGTGGGCACATGATTTTTGCCTACTTTTTCACACTTTCATCACTCATAACTTTTTGTACCATTATGCTATGGCATGCAATTTTCAGCTCTTGGTAAGCATTTAGTTGGCATCATGATGCAAGTTACAGAATGGAAATATACATTTACAATTCTGAGATATGACCTGTAGAGTGATGGGATGTAGTTTGTGCCCACATGCACTGTTTTCTCAGGCCCAGTCACATATATACATACTGTATATCACGACACATTTAAAACAATTAATTTTAAACCAGTTAAGTAGTTTAAAATGGGTCACCATAAGCATGGAGCTTGCAATGAGATATACAGCATACTCAACAGAATAAACAAATTTCTTGTACCTACTGCTAATTTTACTACAGATTGGAGTCTTAGTTCTTTACACATTTTTGTAGTTACAGTAGCTGCTAATGGAATGA